>NC_060087.1:20712500-20802500 GCF_922984935.1 Meles meles
CTTGAATACGGACTGAAGGGGGTCTGAAATTCCATGGGGAATAAAAATAGCAAAACCACATGCTGAAATTAGAATTTATATTTAGACGATATATTGTCTTTCACTCACCCTGCAGAATTTTATTTTTAAGGCTGTACATTGTGTGGCTCTCTGTTTCTCATTTTAGAAACACACGGAACTCACTGGAAAATCAGACCTGGTTAATAATAATATAAACATTGTCTGGGTAAACATGCAAGAGTTGCTATGCAGAATAGGGGCAAAACATTCTTCACCAACAAACAACACACTGACTCAGTTTTCATCACAAACACTGGATTGTATTTTGTGGAAGTGTCATTGTGAAATGCTGTCACAGAATCTTACAAGGCATTTTGGGATTTGTAGTTCCTCATTCAATTGGAAGACCACCAAAGATGTGAACAGACACAGGAAGGCCTGCTTCGAGGAAGGGTGCTTAATGTGTGCAGGTTCACCCTACTGTCCTTCATTGTTCCCTTATTTACCTTACTTACACTCAGATGCAGTGCTGAACATATTTGTTAGCAGCCGTGAGGGCTCTGGAGAAGAACCAAATGGTAAAAACGGAGCTTTCCAGAGCCCTCTGTGTGTTAGGGCAGCACTCTTTAATTATAGAATCAGATTTCTGAGTCTAAAATCTTTTGTAGGCTTGATCATTTTCGTATGATTTCTTCCTTCAGACATAATCTTGATGATAACCCCAACATGGGATATGTCTCCCTTGGGATGCCAAGCAAGGATCATATTATGCTTTTGAGTCATGGGTTATAACTTTTGTTGCTTGTCATATGCTCCCAATTCATTCAACAAAAACTTATTGAATACTTACTCTGGGCCAACATTGTTCCAGCCACGAGGGATACAGCAAGGCACTAGACTATGTCCCTGTCCTCATGGAACTTACATTTCAGCATAGGAAGACAGATAATAAACAGTAGTTATATGACATGGCAGGCGGTAAGCAGTACCATGGAGAAGAATTCAGCTGTGGAAGGAGGAACGAGACTGATGTAAGTGGGGCTTGGTCATTACAGGGCAGTTGAGGAAGTTCTTGATATGATCCAAGGCCAGGAGGATGGGAGGCAGTATGCTGGGCATGAGGAACAGCGACTATGAGGGGCTGAATTAGGAGTGTGCTTGGCATAGTTAAGCAATAGCAAGGAGGCCAGTGTGGCAAGACATGCACGAACAGTATGGAGAGGAAGAAGAGGTTAGGTAAGAGAGATGGGGGGGAGGGGTCGTGTAGACCATTGTAAAGACTTTGACTTTCATTATAAGGCAGATGGGGAACTGCTCGGGTCTTCTGAGTAGAGGAGTGCCATGGTCTGACTGTACATAGATTGCTCTGACTGCTGTAATCCAGGCAAAAGATGATGGCAGCTTGACCAAAGGGATAGCAGGGGAATTTGTGAGAAGTGGTTGAATTCTGCAAGCATTTTAAAGTCAAAACTGATAGGATTTGTGACTCAGATCTTTTTTTCCTCATGTTGTTATATAGAATGAGTGTCAGAGACATTGCTTCCTGCAGTGTACTGATTCTAAATTGAATCCTAACACATCTAATTACTCACTTAAAAATAAGTAATTTTCCAGGTTAAAAAAATTGCATAGACTCCTTACCCAACTACAGACTTAATGGTTGGCTATTTATCATACAAAAGACAAAAGATTTTGGGAATCCCTCCTGGCATAGCACTGTTCTGTGTCTTAATATGCTTTGGGAGGCAGGAAATGACTTGTGACCTTAAGCCCACATTCTGGCTGACGAGACAAAATCTCTGGACTACAGACACCACATACACACACATAAACTTCTACACACATGCACAGATCCCTGAAAGTTATGAGAATCACACAGCTGGAATGAGCCATTGTCTCGGGTGGGTCTGTGTTCATCCATATGCAGGTGTGTTGAAGGGGTGGCAGGAAGTAATTAACAACCGCTATACTAATTTTTAGTATAAACATGTACATAAGTGGTTAGAGAAGGGAAAGATGAGAGATGATTATATAGCAAAGGTGAGATGTAAGCTAGGACTAGAAAGATGAATAAGAAATAAATAAGTAGAGAGGACACGAAACACATTCTTTTGGGTCTCTTCTCTGTGCCTCTCCTTAGAAGCTGGAGAATTTTGTGCCTTCTCCTACTCTTTCCCTATACAATCTATTTAGGTGATACCCTGACATTAGGAAGCCCAGTCTTAGGAAGCTCTGTCGCTTCTACTTTGAACCAATAAGTTGAAGTTGAATCTTTAGAGCACACCAATCCGCAGTTTGATTAGCTGCCAGACTCCACTTCAGTGGAGTCAGGCTGTGTTCTTCTTTTCGAATGGTTATAGATTATAGAAAATCTTCTTGGGCAAATCTTGAGATTAAGAAGGTATTGGGAGTATGTTCTGTGTCCCGTTCCTTGTTTTTAATCCTTACTACCTTATCCTTCCACCAGTCTTCCCTCTCCTCTCCATTTTACATTCAGTTCTCCTGTTACACAGTATATGTGTTTCTAAAAATCACCGAGTTATGTAAAATGACACAATAACAACTAAATGGTTTATGGGAAAAAACACAGAGGTTGGGGCACATCACACAAAAGCTTAATCAATGACATGAACAGGACTAGAGGAACCTAAAGAAAACAGCGGCATAATTTTACACATCTTAAAGAACTTAAAAAAAAAAAGAAAGTAGCTAAGAAATACATAAGTACTGCAATAAATATGGCACTTTAGTTTGAAAAAGGCCTGAAGTTTTCTGGCAGAAGTGAACATCAGGAGGATCGCAGCTTGGGAGTCATGGTGAAGTGGTAGAAGAAAGGTTATCACCTAAATTAGAAGGAAAGTTGTAAGAAACACCAGATGGGGGTGAGTGTAATATCAGTGGCATTGGAATACATTTTAATTCACAAAATAAGCATTGAAGGGAACCAACTGTACCTTACTTTATCTTGATGATTAACTGGCACTTTACTTTCCCCCTACTGTATTATTCTCTCCTCATGCTCATAATGTCCAGAAAATTCTAGTTTTTACAAAGACTGATGAGAACATCTATCAACCAGATATTTAAACTTACTGAATATTGAATATCCTATCTCCAGGATGCTTGTCTGGGATATGGGAAGTCAAAAGGATTTTGAAACCAAGGGTTCTGTCCTTTTATAGTTTCAGTATGAGGAATCACGAGAAGAGACATTTGAGGCGAAACAAAAGTTCTTAAAAAGTAACAATATAGGGGTGCCTTGGTGGCTCAGTGGGCTGAGCTTCTGCCTTCGGCTCAGGTCATGATCCCAGGGTCCTGGGATCGAGCCCCAAGTCGGGAAGCGGGAAGCCTGCTTCCCTCTCCCTCTCTCTGCCTACTTGTGATCTCTGTCTGTCTGTCAAATAAATAAATAAAATCTTTTTTTAAAAAAGTAACAATATATTATAGAACTGATACATCAGTGCTGAAGAAGTAGGGTAAAATACAGTTAGTGAGGGAAGATTTCTTGGATTAAAATTTTGATCTTGATCTTAAAGTTGTGAACATGGTTTGGAAAAGAAAAGGAACTCATAATACCTAGAAAGAATGTAGAAATCCCCCAGGTTTTTCTGTTTCTTTTTCTTCATTTTCTCATCCCCCAGCCCATAGGTGATCCTATGGCGGCAGTAAGCTTCAAAGGCAGTCACCAGGAGCCAAAACTACAAGGAAGGCAAAAAAGCTCTTTCTCTTCCTCCTCTTGTCCTTCTCCTCCTCTTCCTCCTCCTCCTCCTCCTTCTTCTCCTTTCTCTCTCTCTCTCTCTCTGTCATAAGTAAAGACCCAGCTTTCTGGCTAGAAGACTGAAAACAAGAGATAGCTTCAGAGACCTGGAAGGTACCAAGGAGATCACAGGCACAGACAACCTCGAAGAAAGTAACTCCATAAAGTTGTTCATGAGCACGTGTGCTCATCCCCCCACCTGGAAGGAAAGGATCTGAACCTAATGAGCATACCAAAGACTTTGAGAACTGAAGTAAAAGACCACCATCTAGGACCCAGATTGACTACTGGGTGATGCATACATTGGACAAATCCAAAAAACACTGCAGCAGTTTTGAAAACTAAACTGATACCAGAGCCTTAGCCCCAGAAAGTGGGTTAAGACTCATAGTCTAAACCTAATGAAGTCAGATGCCTGCTAAAACAGAAGCATCAACATTCTCCATAGGATTTAAACAAAACCTGTAGATTCATAACATACTATTCAAAATGTCCAGGATACAGTCCAGAATTACTTAGTATAAAAAGAACTGGGAAAATCTAAGCTTGCATTGGAGGGGGGAAAAAACGATAAGAAGATGTTAACACGAGCTAACTCTTAGGGTGGAATCAGATGGCAAAGACTTTAAAGCAGCTGTTGTACCAGTGTTCCAGTGAGCAACGGTAAATGCTATAGAAATGAATGGAAAAATACAAAGCTTCTACAAACAAAAATAGGAGATACATTGAAGAGCCAAATAAATATATTAAAACTGAAAAATACAGTGACCAAGATAAAAACCTCACTGGGTGGGCTCAGTAGTATAATGGAAATGACAGTGGAGTCTGTGAACTTAAAGACAGATCAATAGAAATTACCCAGTCTGAAGAAGAGAGAGAAAAAGACTCTGGGAGGTTGGAGAGAACAGCGCCTCAGGGATCTGTGAGACAATAACAAAAAGTCTAACTTTTATGTTGCTACAGTCCCAGAGAAGAGGAAGAGAACCAGAGTGAAAAAAATAATTGAAGAAATAATGTGATTGCTGTGATGAGCACAGGGTGTTATATGTAAGTGATGAATCACTAAACTCTACTTCTGAAACTAATATTAAACTATATGTTAACTAACTGGAATTTAAATAAAAACTTGAAACAAACAAAGGAAAGAAGAATGTGAAAACTTCCCATGTTTGGCAAAAGACATAAATTTACCAATTAAAAAAGCTAAGTGAACCCCAAACAGAATAAACCCAAAGAAATCCATTCCCAGACACATCATACTCAAACTTCTGGAAACGAGAAATGAATTAAAAAATCTTTAAAGTAGCCAGATTTATTCTAAGGAAAAAGTGATTCAAATGATCATACATTTCTCACCAGAAACCATGGAGACCAGAGGAAGTGCAAAAATGTTTCTAAAGTACTCAAAGAAAAGATTTAACCCAAATTCTTATATCTAGCCAAAAAAAAATCTTTAGTATTAAGGTTAAAGAAAGACATTTTCAGATGAGAGAAAACTAAGAGGACTTCATTGCCAGAAGACCTTCTCTGAAACAACTGATAAAGGAACTATTCGGACAGAGGGGAAATGATAGGAGAAAGAAACGTGGAACATCAAGAGCAAAGGAAGAGTAAAAGAAATGGTAAGTATAATAGACTTTTTCTGCTCTTGAGTTTTTGATAGGTGAAAGCAAAAACTTTATTATTGTCTGGTAAAGTTTTCATTGTATGGAGGTGTAATATGTAAGAGAGCTGCAACCTAGAAGGGAGAGGTATAGGGGGAAGGCATTTTGATGGGTTTGTATGCTCCACTGAATGTGGGGAAATGCTGATTCTAAGTACATTATCATCCTTAACTATAAACTCTCCAAAGAGATGTCAAAACACAATTAATTAATTTAATAATACAAAATGTTAAAAGACCCTAAAAGAGAGCAGGAAATAGGAAAGAAGAAGGAAAAACGGGGAAAAACAGAAAGCAAATAATGTAAAGCTGAGCATAAACATATCAGTAACTAAGTGCAAATGGTCTAAATGTGTATACACCAATTAAAAGACAAACTATCAGGATGGATTTTGTAAATGATGCAACTATAAAGTGTCTTCAAGAAACTCATTGCAGGGGCGCCTGGATGGCTCAGTCGGTTAAGCATCCAACTCTTGATTTTGGCTCAGATCATGATCTCAGAGTTAGGAGATCAAGCCCTGTGCCAGCCTGCACACCGAGCATGGAGCCTGCTTAAGATGTTCTCTCCCCTTCTTCCTCTGTCACCTCCCGCAAATAGATAAATAAAATTTAAAAAGAAACTTCAAATATAGGTGAATTAAAAGTAGAAAATGGCAAAAGATATACCACGCAACTAATCAAAAGAAATTTAGCTGTATTAATAGCAGATTAGACTTCAGAGCAAAGAAAACTCCTAGGGATAAAGAGGAACTTTACATAACCATAAAAGAGCTAATTCACTAAGAAGAGATAATCCAAAATGTGAATGCATCTAACAACAGTGCTTCAAAATACCTGAAGCAAAACCTGGCAGAACTGAAAGGAGAAATAGATAATCCATAATTATACTTGGTAACTTTAACACTCCTCTCTCAGTAATTGATAGAAATATTGGACAGATAATCAGCAAAGATATAGAGGAACTGACAACCAACTGGATCTAATTGATATTTTATGGAACACTCCACCTAACAATAGCTCAGTCCACATTCTTTTCAAGTGCACAGGGAACATTTAGCAAGATAGACTTTATTCTGGATCATAAAAGGGTCTTAATGAATTTAAAAGAATTGAAATCATACAAAGCATATTCTCTAACCATAATTGGAATTAAATTAGAAGTCAATAAGAAAATGATAACAGGAAAATCTTCAAGTACTTGGAAATTAAACAATGCTATTTCTAAATAATCTATGGGTCAGAGAGGGTCTTAAGTGAAATTAGAAAATATTTTGAAGTGGGTGAAAATGAAATAAAACACTTGTTGAAACAATATATATGCTGTATGTATATTGTAATGTGTATTGTCAGACAGAGTAGGCCAATTACTGATATTTGAATGCTGACACCATTATTTATTCATCAGAGATACACAAAATTCATAAAATACTCAAGTAGCAAGTGTCAAGGGATTGTATATTCACCTAGTTGGTAAAATAAGCTATTTAATTTGTCAAGTAAGTATTAAATAATCATAATTAGAATTAGGTGACTTTTTAAGGGTCAAGTAGAAAACTGAACAAAGTTAGATGATGTAGCTAAAGCAGTGCTTAGAGGGAAATTGATAACATTAGATGTTTCTATTAGGAAAGAAGAAAGATTTCAAATCAGTCTGCTTTCTGCCTAAAGAAAATTCTAAAAGAAGAGTAAATAAACCTAAAGCAAGCAGAAGAAAGGAAATAGTGAAGATCAGACCAGAAATAAGTGAAATTGAAAATAGAAGAGTAAGGAAAAACAAGGAAACCAAAATAAGACTATTTGAAAAGATCAGTGGGTGCCTGGGTGGCTCAGTCAGTTAACTGGCTGCCTTCAGCTCAGGTCATGGTCCCAGGGTTCTGGGATCGAGCCCCACATCGGGCTCCCTGCTCAGCAGAGAGCCTGCATCTCCCTCTTTCTCTGCCTGCCTACTTGTGCTCTCTCTCTCTCTCTCTCTCTCTGTCAAATAAATAAATAAAATATTTTTAAAAGAACAGTAAAATGATAAGCCTCTAGCAAGGCTGGCAAAGATGAAGAGAGAAAAGAAATAAATTAGCAGTATTCAGAATGCTAGACTTCCACATTCTGAAAGGATAACAAGGGCATACTCTTGACAACTTAGTGGTATTGGACCAATTCCTCAAAAATCATAAACTATACAAATCTATACAAGATGAAGTGGGTGGCCTCAACAGCCCTGTCAGTCTGTTCATGGAGGAATCAGTACTTCATTTTAAGACTTAGGATAATATGGCTATAGTGACCAAGGCAGTGTGGAATTGGCAAAAGGATAGACACCTCAACAAATGGAAGAGAATAGAATAAATTCGCTGAAGTGTTACTGTTTGATTTTTGACAAGGGTACAAAGGCAATTTAATAGAGAATATATCGGAGAGGGGCGCCTGGGTGGGTCAGTGGGTTAGAGCCTCTGCCTTCGGCTCAGGTCATGATCCCAGGGTCCTGGGATGGAGCCCCACATCGGGCTCTCTGCTCGGCAGGGAGCCTGCCCCCCCACACCTGCCTCTCTGCCTACTTGTGATCTCTGTCAAATAAATAAATAAAATCTTTAAAAAAAGGAATAGGAGAATATATAGTTCTTTAAACAAGTGAAATTGAAAAAAATTAAATTTGACCATATGCAGAAGAAATGAACTCTAAATCTGTTACCTTATTCAAAAATTAAATCAAAATATACCACAGGTCTAAATGTAAAACTTTAAGAGGTAATACGTAAGGGAAAATATTTATGAGCTAGGATTATGCAAAGAGCTTTTAGACACGAGACCAAAACCATGATTCATAAAACTTTAAAAATTCATCTGGACTTGACGCCCCGCCCCCGCGCGGCGCTGCCCAACCGGCGGCGTCGGCAGCGGCGCGGGAGGCGGCAAGGCCGGGGCAGCAGGAGCCGGCGCGGCAACCGCAGCAAGAGTGGCGGGGACGGAGCAGACCACGACGAGGGCACACAGGCGGCCGGGCCGGGCCACGGGGAGAGCGGCCGCGGGGAAGCGGGCGGGAGGCCGGGCGGGCAGCGGGCAGCTGCCGAGCTGCGGAGTGACATGGTACTGCTCAAGGAGTATCGAGTCATCCTGCCTGTGTCTGTAGATGAGTATCAAGTAGGGCAGCTGTATTCTGTGGCCGAGGCCAGCAAAAATGAAACAGGGTGGAGAAGGCGTGGAGGTCCTGGTGAACGAGCCCTATGAGAAGGACGGTGAGAAAGGCCAGTACACACACAAGATCTACCACTTACAGAGCAAAGTGCCCACGTTCGTTCGAATGCTAGCCCCAGAGGGAGCCCTGAATATACATGAAAAGGCATGGAATGCCTACCCTTACTGCAGAACTGTTATTACGAATGAGTACATGAAAGAAGACTTTCTGATTAAAATTGAAACCTGGCACAAACCAGATCTTGGCACCCAGGAGAATGTGCATAAATTGGAGCCTGAGGCGTGGAAACACGTGGAAGCCATATACATAGACATTGCAGATTGAAGCCAAGTACTTAGCAAGGATTACAAGGCAGAGGAAGACCCAGCAAAATTTAAATCTATCAAAACAGGCCGAGGGGGCGCCTGGGTGGCTCAGTGGGTTAAGCCGCTGCCTTCGGCTCAGGTCATGATCTCAGGGTCCTGGGATCGAGTCCCGCATCGGGCTCTCTGCTCGGCAGCGAGCCTGCTTCCCTCTCTCTCTCTCTGCCTGCCTCTCTGTCTGCTTGTGATCTCTCTCTGTCAAGTAAATAAATAAAATCTTAAAAATAAAATAAATAAATAAAAAGGCCGAGGACCCTTGGGCCCAAATTGGAAGCAAGAACTTGTAAATCAGAAAGAGTGCCCATACATGTGTGCATACAAACTGGTTACTGTCAAGTTCAAGTGGTGGGGCCTGCAGAACAAAGGGGAAAACTTTATACATAAGCAAGAAAGGCGTCTGTTTACAAACTTCCACAGGCAGCTGTTCTGTTGGCTTGATAAGTGGGTTGACCTGACTATGGACGACATCCGAAGGATGGAAGAAGAGACGAAGAGACAGCTAGATGAGATGAGACAAAAGGACCCAGTGAAAGGAATGACCGCGGATGACTAAAGGCACCCTTCCCCTTCTGCACTTTTTGCAAGACAGTGGTCAACAGGAAGGCCCAGCAGCTCCACCCTCCCGAGTGACAGGCCATCTTCGGACGCAGCCTTTCTGTGCCCATTCTTCGGACGCAGCCTTTCTGTGCCCATTCTTCAGGCAACTTACGATCCCTTACTATAGCTAATTCTAGATGCCCTTTAATATTGTGAACAAATAGACCATCTGGTATTATGAAGCCCATGTGTGCGGGAGCCTGCTCCTCTGAGATACATGGCGTGTAGGTTGCTGAATTTACAGCTCCTCCCTGTCCAGCCATTTTGTTCTCAACCCATTTCTGTGTGTTCCCTGCCCCCCCACCCTTAATTTCCAAGTGACATTTTTAGTCTTTCAAAAAAAAAAAATCATCTGGACTTGATAAAAATAAAAACCATTGCTTTATAAAAGATAGTGTTAGGGGAAAACAAGACAAGCCAGTAATTTGGAGAAAGTATTTATAAATCACGTATCCAACAAAGGACCTGTATACAGTATATATAAAGAACTCTCCCAACTCAACAATTTAAAAAAACGGACAGTCCAATTTAAAAATAAACAAAATTACTTAAACAGATTCTTCATCAAAGAGGATATAAGGATGACAAATATGCATGGGAAAAGTTGTTCACAATTAATTACTAGCATCAGGGAAGTGCAAATTGAACCCACAAGATTCTTTTTTTTTTTATTTGTTTATTTACAGCATAACAGTGTTCATTGTTTTGGCATCACACCCAGTGCTCCATGCAGTACGTGCCCTATTACCCACCACCTGGTTCCTCAACCTCCCACCCCTCCCCCCCCCCCCGCCCCTTCAAAACCCTCTGGTTGTTTTTCAGAGTCCATAGTCTCTCATGGTTCATCTCCCCTTCCAGTTTCCCTTAACTCCCTCTCCTCTCCATCTCCCCATGTCCTCCATGTTATTTGTTATGCTCCACAAATAAGTGAGACCATATGATACTTGACTCTCTCTGCTTGACTTATTTCGCTCAGCATAATCTCTTCCAGTCCCGTCCATGTTGCTACAAAAGTTGGGTATTCATCCTTTCTGGTGGAGGCATAATACTCCATAGTGTATATGGACCACATCTTCCTTAACCATTCATCCGTTGAAGGGCATCTTGGTTCTTTCCACAGTTTGGCGACCGTAGCCATTGCTGCAATAAACATTGGGGTACAGATGGCCCTTCTTTTCACTACATCTGTATCTTTGGGGTAAATACCCAGCAGTGCAATTGCAGGGTCATAGGGAAGCTCTATTCTTAATTTCTTCAGGAATCTCCACACTGTTCTCCAAAGTGGCTGCACTAACTTGCATTCCCACCAACAGTGTAAGAGGTGAACCCACAAGATTCTATTCTACACCTGTTGGAGTGGCTAAAATACAAAATATAGTACCAAATGCTGATGAGGATGTGGAGCAACAGGAACCTTCATCTGTTGCTGGTGAGAATGTTGAATTGTGCTGCCCATCTGGAAAACAGTTGGCTCTTTCCTATAAAGATAAATACACATGTAAACCATATGACCTAGCAGTCCTCCTGGATATTAACCCTAGAGAAGTGAAAACACATGCTCATTAAAACAAACAAACAGACAAGAAAATAACCCTGTACACAAATGTTTCTAAGCAGCAGAATAAGTAATAGCCAAAAACTGGAAAAAGCCCAATACACTTCAGTGGATAAATGAATAAACTGTGGTACTTTCATACCGTGGAGTATTACTCAGCAATAAAAAGGAATGGAGTACTGATAGACCCAACAACTTGGATGGATCTTAGAGGCATTGTGTTGAATGAAAAAAGCCAGACTCATAGGACTACAAACTGTAGGAACCCATTTACAGGACATTCCTGAAATTATAGAACTGTAATGATTGAGAATAGGTCAGTTGTTGTCCTGGATTAGAGAATGATATGAATACGAAGGGGCAGCACAAGGAAGTTTGGGGGGTGATGGAAGTATTCTATATCCTGATTGTGATGCGTGTTAACATGTGTTAAAAGTCATAGAACTGCACTCCTGTCCCAAATCAATTTTACTGTGATAGTTTTAAAAGTTTAAAAGTAAAAATTAAAGAAAATCACAGTTCACAGATTTCTGTGGTCTGGTGATAAGAAGATAGAACTCTGCCTGTAGGACATTTTCAAGTAAAAGGATTCCTTTTCCACCAAAAAAGTTACATGAACTAGGGGTGCTTCGGTGGCTCAGTTGGTTAAGTGTCTGCCTTCAGCTCAGGTCATGATCCCAGGGTCCTGGGATTGAACCCCGCAGTGGACTCCTTCTCTCTCTCCACTCTGCCTACCGCTCCCCCTGCTTTGCTCTCTTGCTGTGTCTCTCTTTGTATCAAATTTTAAAAACTTTTTTTTTAAGTTACATGCATTAAATATCCAGCATTGCGGTCACCATAAGGTAAATCCCAAAGCCGCTAAGCTGAAAACCAGACACACCAAAACAGAAATGTCGTTGGGAGCCCTGCTAAGCTATGTCGAGGAATCTATACCATGCAGGAAGTATCCAACTATGAGAAAAGAAATCTCTTTGGAGAAACATTAATATTCTCATTGCTGGGGCACCTGAGTGGCTCAGTGGGTTAAAGCCTCTGCCTTTGGCTCAGGTCATGATCCCAGGGTCCTGGGGTCGAGCCCCACATCAGGTTCTCTACTTGGCAGGGAACCTAGTTCTCTCCTCTCTTTCTGCCTGCCTCTCTGCCTACTTGTGATCTCTGTCAAATAAATTAATTAAATCTTCAAAAAAAATATTCTCATTGCTAAAGTAAAAGTTTAAGTAAAAGTAAAGCTAAAAATCTCACTGCTGAAGTGAAGTAAAAGAAAGGTCTTTCCTAACCTTAGCTTAAGAAACGGGTGGAATAGATTTGGGCACCAGAGTGGCAGACTACTCGTGCAAGTTGTAACCTTTTAATTAGTAAAGCCTTAAAAACATGACAGTGTTTTGAGTAGGAGAATCTGGGTATTGGAGCATTGTGTTTTTTTGACAAGGGTAGGTAGCGTTCTGGAAGT
Organism: Meles meles; assembly: GCF_922984935.1. Lineage (NCBI taxonomy): Eukaryota > Metazoa > Chordata > Mammalia > Carnivora > Mustelidae > Meles > Meles meles. The sequence goes on from NC_060087.1 coordinate 20,725,075, forward strand.
TCTGTGTTCTTTTATGCTGTATAAACATGTGTTTGCTTAAAGTTCCCATTCTTTAATCTTACTTATTGAAAGGGGGCGGGCATAGCATCATAGAGAACAAGAGAATTTCAGTTCTGGTTTGTTTTCTTTTTGTCTCACCATAGCCAACATTCTGGATTCTCTTTCAAATATATCCCTTCCTCTTGGTTAAAGGTGGTTATTTAAAAACAAACAGACCGAGACGCCTGGGTGGCTCAGTTGGTTAAGCTGCTGCCTTCGGCTCAGGTCGTGATCCCGGTGTCCTGGGATCGAGTCCCACATCGGGTTCCTTGCTGGGCAGGGAGCCTGCTTCTCCCTCTTCCTCTGCCTGCCACTCTGTCTGCCTGTGTTCTCTCTCTCTCTCTCTCTGACAAATAAATAAATAAAATCTTTTAAAATAAATAAATAAAAATAAAAACAGACCACATGAAAAAAGAGCACAGTTTCTAAATTTTTGTAATAATAATTAAATGTAAATTAGTTTCAATCATGTTCCTTTTGTTCTTCTGGTTTAAAATTACTGATTCAGGTTGTTTTACATTCACAACTGTTAAACAGTGTTTCTGAGCAAGGTGAAATGAATTAAGGTGGAGTCGTATTGGTGGGCAAGACCTCCCACAGACCTGTGCGAGACTGCAGGCTCCAGTTGCCTCCGACAGCTTCTGCCCACTTGTGCTGGCTCTGCAGGGGAATAGTATTCCAATAAAGATGTTTTCTTCTCTTCCCTTTTATTTTATGGTATAATGGTGGTGATTGTATGCCATTTCATATTAGGCTTAGCAAATTCACATCCTCATCTCCAGCTGGTAATGTACCCGTTTGCTCTTTTTGTTGCTCTGTGTTCAGAGAGCCTAGAGTTCTAGCTCCCACACTGGGTGTACCTCAGGGGATGTTACTGGCATTAAAAAGTGTTTGTAGCTGATTCTGTGAGTGGCATCACGCACCTTATCCAAAGATGACCCTGGACTATTTCCACTTTCATGTACTTTATTTATGAGGTTGCTCTATTAAACTTTACATATAAAAATATGTTCCGTTCCCAAGAAACTGGACAGATAAAATTCACAGATAATGAGAACTTGAATTTGTCACTAATCATCTCCACTTCCCATCCCTTTAAACTTTTAGGGTGTTGCTAACAAACATTTGACTGATTTCATGCCTTGTTTACTCAATATGGGCACAGTGGTTTTTTTTTTAATCTAAGACTTTATTTATGTATTTATTTGACAGATCACAAGTTGGCAAAGAGGCAGGCAGGGCACAGTGTTTTTTAAATACCTACTACATTCCAGTACCGTATTTCAGGAAGGTGTATTACTTTTTCTCACTTTGCTGGTTGAAAACTGCTGAGAAGTGAAGTGGTCTAAGGCAGGAAAGGGGAAGAACAAAGATGTGGATTATCTGCATCCAAATAATTGAGCACCACAGCGTGTATATTCAAGGTGGCGGTGACTCAAGTGAGATAGGTGGGTGGTAACAAATGATTTGAGAGAAACAGACCTGCTGGAGCTCAAATAGAGGCACTTCTGGTATAGTCATTGAGAATTACAGAACAATTAGAGCCGAGAGGAATGCAGAAAAAAACAGTACACTTTTTCGTGTCACTGCAATCTGCCAAGAAATCGAATATGATGCAGGCATGATGTAGGGTTAGGAACCGAGGAATGGTTCATTGTTGATCCTTGAACTTTCTGTTCAGATCCCAGATGGAGCATGATAGAGCATGAAAGGTGAGACAGAAAAACAAACTATGGAATAGGATCTAAATCTGTTGAAGCTGGAATGAAGCCTATCTCAGCAACCTGAGGATATGTTTTTAAGTGGAGGGAAAGAGTTAGTAGGATATATTATCAAAGGGCTCCCCATGCTTTGTGACCTAGAGGTATGGAGCCTGGGCAGGTTTGTGGTTTTTGTTTTTCTGATTTTTTTCAAATATAACTTCTTAAGTCTCAAAGCTTTTAAAAAAAAAGTTATAGGAAATTGCTGTGTCCTTTCTTTTAGGTGAAAGCAGTTGAAAAAAAACACATTCATAGCTGTGCGTTTTATTCCAGGGAAAGTCCATTAGCCAGTTTGTGTTTTAACACTTTACTGTAGAATGGTGTGGTTTCCCACTGAACATAAGAGGAAGCCTAGGTAAGCTTTCCATAAGGTCTTAAATACAGGCAAGCTTTGTTTCTAATTAAACAAGTGTCTAATACTTTAATTTATAATGCACTTTGAAAAGAAAGGACAAAGAGCAACCAGAACAATTTTTGTTGGCTCTGTTTTTACAGTGCTAGTATCATTCTGGCATATTGGAATAATGTAGACAAGGAATTACTGAATTACATATGTGGATATGTTAATACCTCCCTTTTGTTGCTGTTTTTTTTTCATTGCTTAACACAGTTAATTGGCTGACATTTGGAAAGTATATGTACAGTGAGTTCTCACTGAATGTTTTGTTATACAAGACATCGTGCAGGAAAGTCATGACACATCTACCACAAGTCTTTGTGTAATAGGTTTCAGTAACTATGTTAATAGCTACCTAAAATTTCCTGTAAAAAAATCCAAGCCATTGGGTCCACTAAATGATACTTAATAAGTAAATTACTTCTTATCATGTATTATGATGGTAGCTGGCTAGGAAAGGGAGTTTGTGGGCTTTACACCTAGAGGCCATGTTGGGGTAAGATACATGGATCTGTTGCATTGACTGAGTTGGCTAGAACAAGATAATGGCCAAAGGTAGTCTGACCAGTAGAACTGAAGACTAACAAAAACTCATTCTTAACTAATGAAATAGGACAAGGGAGGCATAAATGTTAAATCTGCTTATGCCTACTGTATTTCTCTTCTGTCATGCCATCAATTATAAGGCACATGCTGATTTAGTAGTAATATTTCAGGGGAAAAGAAACTTGTTAGCAAGGATAACAGCTATAAGATAAATCTTTGTTTCAGAAACATTAAGATGCAATGATAGATATCTTAGAATCAAGGCAAGGATATTACAGAGTATTATACTTCAGTAGTAGGGAAGGCATACTGAATGCTTATCACCTGCAAACAGTATACTTTGGGCAAACACTTTATATGTGTTATCTGTTTAGTCCTCCCAGCACTCTCATTCATGGGTGTTTTACAGGTGAGGAGACTGAGGCTTGGAGAGGTTAAGTGACTCGTCTGGGGACTCCACCTGCAGTAAATGTCAGAGCCAGGTTTTGAGGCAGTCTGTCCAACTCTGGAAGCCACACAGTTAACCACTGTTCTGTACATTTAACACTTGTCTTTAACGTAAGGTCTCACACCAAAAAGAAAGACCAAGAACCATCAGCAAAGGCCTCTCCAAATCTACCTCTTCATGTTTTAAAGCAATAATTGACTTCCCCCAGTAAAAAACAAGCAAACAAAAAAACACTACTCCTTGAATATTCCTTTTTATGTTTACTGTTGTGTTTGTGAGTCTACAATAGTTTATGAAGCTATTAGTCACCTTAAGACAATTTTCATAGCTACAGTTTGTCTTCTAATGGGTTGTAAGGTTTATAACCTTAGTACAGACTGACGTATAAAGACACTAGAATAAAACAGAGACCATAGAGGTACATTAAGGATTTGTTTTAGCCAAATTATACCCCAGAAAGATTTAAAGCAATCATATACACTGTTGTAAGCTTTTTTGTCTATTTAAATTCTTAATCTGCATTGTTATTCTGTGAGACACTGTTTTCATCCCTGTTGTACAGATGAGGAAACAGAGGGGTTAAAAGCCTTGCCCAAAATCACATGTCTGCTAAGGGGGTAGAACCAGGATCTGAATTTGGTCTTGTTCCAGAGTCTGTGGTCTTAACAATTACTCTGTACCTGCTTCCTTTCATATTTTCACACTGAGGAGTTTAAAATCCTTTGCTTTATTTTAGTGCCTTTCTTCTAAAGAAATTTATGCTACTGGCCTCCTCATCTTATGCCAGAACCTTGGGAGTCCTGAGGTATTAATGATATAATCCCATCCTCAAGTGGATTACAGTATTTAAAGCAGAACTGATATTAGCTACAAAGAGATTAAAAGTAAGGAAAATTTGGTTCTATTTCAATTTGTTAGTTGTTGGGGAGATAGTCATTAAGTCAAGTCTTTCTTTCTTTGCAGTCTTTGATACTGAAGTCTTACCACCCCATCTTTTTCTTGTGAATCACTTGCTTACATCATCAACGACTTTATTTAGAACTATAGGAGTATATCGTTTAGACTTGGCTCTTAAATGAAGAGCCAAAATTTAAAACACCAGAATTTAAAAAGAAAAGTCAAATTCTTGCAAGTGCCTACTTGGTTGATGATTTCAGGGAACTTCCCAAAGGCAAGTGTTTATACTACTAGTTACTGTGCTCACTACCAGTTACTTGGGACTCCTTGTCACACATAGCATCTCATTAAGGCCTCATAATAGCGCCTTGAGGTTGTTTCTCCTCCCAGCTTAAAAATGAGCAGAGAGTCTACCTGGCCTCTGTGCAACTCAGTTTTTTCATTGGTAACACGGAGAAAAAGAAAGCTTTTTTATGTTCTAATGAGAATTTCTAAGTCCAAATGAAAGTTATCTCAAGTGAACATACAGAGGCCTGTGTGGAACATAAACTTTACTTTTAAGAACTCACATTTGAGGGGCGCCTGGGTGCCTCAGTCGGTTGAGCATCCGACTCTTGATTTCAGCTGAGGTCATGATCTCAGGGTCTCGGCTCCATGCTTAGCCGGGAGTCTGAGGTTCTCTCCTGCTGCCTCTGCCCTTCCTCCTACTCAAGCGTGCTCTCTCCCTGTCTCCCTGTCTCCCTGTTTGTCTCTCTCTCAATGAATAAATACATAAATAAATAAATAAATGTATCTTTAAAAAGAGAACTCACATTTGACATCTTTCCAATCAAAGGCACAGTTTCTAAAAGGTGCAACTCAGAATGAAGGTGAACAAAAATTACAAAATTAAATCAATAATGGTTAAACAGCAGGTGCCCAGTATAACAGTGGGTACACACCAAGAAGCCTTTTATTTGGCGTGCTCACTATCCATTCAGCTTTTACCTCCAGCCCCCAGGCCAGTACCCTTTGCGTTGGCCCTGTGCTTCAGTCATTTTGACTCATGGCCTGAAACGGGGTGGGTACCGGAGACTGCTGCTCTGGTACGCGAAGCAAGTATTTCAGGCCGAAAACTAGCCACAAAGGAACTGATTAACACAGAGAATGACACAGTTGCAAGTGTATGAATGAAAAGTGACATATTAAAAAGATCAAGGGGCTTGGACACTGAAAACCTGGAATCAAGTCCTGGCTCTGCCACTTACTCGCTGCATGACCTAGGGCAAGTCCATAACCTCTTTGAGTCTCAGCCTTCTTATCTGTAAAATGAAGATAATCAGAATAGCTAGTTCATTTATTGAAGATAAAATGGGAGCAAGCATAATGCAAGGGAGATTGATCTGAAAACTAGAAAGTGTCAAATGGATATTAATATGTTATGCTAAACTTCATTAAGCCTCTACTTCAGCATAGTGTGATTTAACTCAATCATAGCATTCAGGAAGTCTCTGCCAATTTTAAATAGCATGTCTATATGGACTTAACATTTTTTTTTAAGATTTTATTTATTTATTTGACAGACAGAGACCACACGTAGGCAGAGAGGCAGGCAGAGAGAGAGGAGGAAGCAGGCTCCCAGCCAAGCAGAGAGCCCGATGCGGGGCTCGATCCCAGGACCCTGGGATCATGACCTGAGCTGAAGGCAGAGGGTTTAACCCACTGAGCCACCCAGGTGCCCCTGGACTTAACATTTTTATCTCAAGTAATCCTCCACCAGCATTTCACACCAAGATGTGAGATGTCAGGGCGCCTGGGCGGCTCAGTTGGTTAAGCATCTGCCTTCAGTTCAGGTCTTGATCTTGGGTTCCTGGGATTGCACCCCATGTCAAACTCCCTGCCATAGCCTTCTTGATCCTGCTTCTGAACCATTATTCTCCTTTGGACTCTACTTGTTTTTCTAAGAGATTATCAAACTGATGGTAACTACCCCATTCACTGACCAGATCTGGAATTGTGAACTGATGACTCCACCTTGTTGAGCTCTGTAAAATAAAGCAAGTAATTCTAGTTTCCTCCTACCTCAAAGAGCTTGTTATAAGCATCAAATACTTTAAAGAGCTTAGCGCACTATACAAATGTAAGGGACATGCATGATAAAATGAATATACTTATCAAAGACCTCTTGGCATGCATCAGAACTAAAACCCGGGCGCCTGGGTGGCTCAGTGGGTTAAAGCCTCTGCCTTCAGCTCAGGTCATGAACACAGGGTCCTGGGATCGAGCCCCGCATCGGGCTCTCTGCTCGGCGGGAAGCCTGCTTCCTCCTCTGTCTCTCTGCCTGCCTCTCTGCCTACTTGTGATCTCTGTCTGTCAAATAAATTTTTAAAAATCTTTAAAAAAAAAACTAAAATACAAATAATGCTGTTAGAAAATGGAAGGTAAAAATGCCATTAAGAGTGGTTGACATGAGGAGGAGGTAGATAAATGAAAATGTCCACAGTTGACTGCAATACAGTGTTGGTAGAAGACATACCCATACCAGACTCTAAGCTCCTATGATCTTACACTGTTTCTCTCCTTCTCTGATGTAGCCTTAGCAGCTAGAACAGTACCTGGCATATGGTAGATCCTTGGGCTGTTGGATGAATGAACACTAGTCTTTCTGATCAGTTCAGGTGACTGCTGGTGTCAAGGTAGGCTGACTTTGGCTAACATCCTGTGGCCTGGGTTGGATATGACTCTCTTGTGCTAGTTTTCCATCTGAGGCAGGACTTGTTCTAAGTTATTAACTAAGCCAGAGTTTACCTTAACATCAATGTCAAATTACAAGGCCAAATCTTCATCCTAAATGTTAAGTCTGTTCATTTATAGTAGCCATGTACATTTATTTTAGTAACTTGATAGTGTTCATCATAGACCTTTACCAGAAAGCCGGGGCTCCTGGGTGGTTCAGTCGATTAAGCATCTGCCTTTGCTTCAGGTTATGATCCCAGGGTCCTGGGATTGAGTCCCACATTGGGCCTCTTGCTCAGCAGGAAGTCTGCTTCTCCCTCTGTCTGCTGCTCTGTCATGCCTGCACACACACTTTCTCTCTCAAATAAATAAAATTAAATCTTAAAAAAAAAGATACTAGAAAGCTAGACAAGCATTATAGATGTCCATTTTGCTTATATTTTGTTGGCGGGGTGAAAAATGGTAGAGAACTTAAATTTTAATAAGGTAGATATATTTGGGTGGATGTGCCAGGGAAGGACCAGTGGCTGCTTTTGTGAAAAACAAGTTGTAACTTTCAGTCTAGTTTAAGCCTGGAAAGAAACCCTAGAAATTACCTAATCCAGGAAGCCCTTTTACCCACACTCATGCAGAATGGCCATATGTAAAACAAATGAATGTTTTTATCAATATAGATGTCTGTTTTAACTTCATAACATTTGTTTGGTTGTTGTTGTTTCTTAGAGCACCAGTTAATATGGTGGAGCATTAAATATCTTAAGATTTTGTGTATAGTACATGTGAATGTGCCTATTTTGAATTTTTTACAATGAATATACATACTTTAATCAATGAAATCAGACATTTAGAGAAGCCTGGGAGGTGTGCAAGTGGAACATGATCCAGTCATGTTCTAGATCAGCAGGTTAAAACTGTGATCTAGAAGAACGTCGTTTGGTCTCCACATTTTGCTTCTTGATGTGATATTAATGACATTAGTTAATCTGAACACAGTTGACTACCTCAGTGTTTCCAGATTTCAAGGGTTTCTCCTGCCTATGCATAAATAAATGTTTCTAGGCCAACTTAAGGTTCCAGTGGAATCCCAATTACCTTACAAACCTTCATTTCTATATTATTGTTTCTTCTGGTTTGAAATTTGTATTCAAATTTTATCATGGTATTTATACATGATTATATGTAGGACAGGGGACAAATTCAAGTGTTTTGAGTTTCGGGGGGAGGCATGGGATTAACCTAGAAATATGACATTTAACAAGAGAAAAACTTTTCGAGGAAGGGCAGCAAATTCAAGGTAGAGTCCCAGAATTGTCTTCAGTTCCAGGGAAGACCTCATGGCCAGTATTTTGGTATTTCAACATCTGCAGTGTTAAAACCAGCCCTATCTCCTAAGATGGAAATTGCCATGTGCAGAATGACTTGATAGAAAATGGTGTACATTCTATATAATCTTCTAACTGCAGAATGCGACCAGTGGCACTTACCCTAAAAAAAATAAATTACCCGAAATTTGCAGCACATTCATATTCAATTTCATCACAGCAGATGCTCATTAGTATGTTGTTATTAATTGGTATTCACTTTAGGTTTTGTTTAAAATGAAGATAATAATTAGGTTTTAATTACTGCATCATTCGTGGGGGGGTTGTCTGTGGGGAGGGGGAATAGAGTGAAATGCTTCTTAAAGCTCTGAGATATTTCCTGATGCTTATTCAGCAACGTGTGTTGCCAAAGACTTTGAAAAATAACTTCATCTTTACCAAAAAAACGGGACTAGGATTCTGAAATGAAGAAACTGCTGTGTGTGTTTTTTTAAGCCCATCGTTATCAAGAACTCGCTGTAAATTGTCTGCTTGATGGACACACTGAATCAGATGATAATATGCAGTACCATTCTTTCTAATCAAATTACCAAAAAGACTTCTTGGAAAAGTAACCCTCACAAGCGGCTGATTAATGAAGTGGTGGCAATGTTTTGTATTAGAACTAATTGAAGTAATCCAAATAAGTTATTTCTGTACCCTATGGAAATAATTTTCTTTACAAAGAAGTACAGTGGAGTTGGCAAGCCAGTATTTTTTTCACCCTCTGTTTTTCCATATTTGCAAAATAGCTAAGTTAATGCAGATATTGCAAATAAAATGGGGAGAAAGCTAATTTAATTGAGTGGCAGGGGAAGCAAGAAAGCTTGGCTCAGTTCTTTTGTAATCAAGACTAATAATTTATATAAGGCTTAAAGGTGTATGGAAATTGAGGGGTACTAGAATTCTAAAAGCATATCTCTACTAAAACATGAGAAGTAGCAGTTTTAATGCATTTCTTAAAAAGGTGGCATTCATAATCTAGAGTTTAAACATATTCCTTAGTTAAAATTTTCAGGAGCACCTATCATGGGCATGGCATTGGGTTTTCCAAACATGCACAAATTCAGACCCTCTGGGAACTTACAGACTAGCTGGGGAAAGTACAGGATCTGTCATGTATTCCCTGTGCGTTGGGTGCTTTCCATATGGTATCTCATGATCTTTACAAGGCTTATTAGCCTCATTTTACCAATGAAAAAATTGAGGTGTGGATAGGTTAAGCAGTGTGTTCAAAGTCACCCTAGCCTTTGAGTGATTCAATCTAAACCCAAAGTCATGGGGAGATATACACAGGCTATATTAGAAATCATTTCAAGGGACTTGTGTTGTATCATTAGGCAACGTGTTGAGGCTCAGAGAGAGGTGGGAGACATGTTTATGAATCCCTTCCTTCCACAAACATTCATTGAGGGCCAACTACACTCCCGGCTCTGGCCGAGGCACCAGCAGTGCAGAGGGAAATAAAGAGAGTCCCTGCCCTCTGGAGCTCACATTCTAGGAGGTACAAGGACGGTCAAAACAGTGAGGACTACCTGGAATATGATATCGGGGCCAGAGGGATGTGGTAAACCATTGGGACCTTGAGGAGAGGCAGCTGGGTTTGTCAAGTAGAAAGTGAGCAAACCAGATGCTGGAGGCTTGACAGGCTCCCCAGAAACTGATGACTATGAGGTCCGATGAGGTAGGTAGAAAGTGAGTGACTCTTTAGGCAGGGCTGGAAGGATAGGCCCGCCAGGAGGGGTAGAATTCCCTGGGCCAGTGTGCAGAGGAGGGAAGGAGTGGAGCACAAGGCCTGTGTGCCTGGAGCAGATGATGGTAAGGAGTGAGACGGGTATGGGGCTGGGCTGGCATTGGAGGGGCATGCAGAGACCCCTTGAGTAGGTCTGATGATTGAAGCTCTGTCTGGTAGATGGTGAGGGTACTAGTAGGGATTTTTTTTTTTTTTTTTTTTTTTTTTTGGAGAGCGAGAACGCATGTAATTGTAGTGGGGGAAGAGGGCACAGGGAGAGAGATTCCCAAGCAGGCTCCATGCCCAGTGTGGAGCCCATCATGACCTGAGCCAAAGTCAAAAGTGGGTGCTTTTAACTGACTGAGCCACCCAGGCACCCCCTAGTAGGGATTTTTCAGCCAAGGCTGTTGTAAGGCAATTTTCCATTTCTAGACTTGTATCTTATGGTCTATGTCAGTGCCAGCAGGATTTAGAGTTCTGAGTCTGCTTCATGCTCTGATGTCTGGAGTAAATTCTGTCCTCAGCTTTTGCACAGTAATGGGGTTTGGTATCATTGTTATATTTTAAATTTCTAGTCAGTGCTGAGGTTTTTTGTGTGTGTGTGTGCTCATGGTAGAAGAAGAATGTTTAATCATCAAAAATACTTTGGGGCTATATTTTGGGAATTGGGGCAGCACATTTTCCTTCCTGATTGATATTGTTGAGGCTTAAACCAAATGGATTTAACTTCTGTGAGTATATACCAGTTAATGTGAGAAGGCAGGCCTTGCATGTTCTAGGTTGTATGAGGAAGGTATCTTGAGGTTAAGATTTTGCTGTTGATAATCTCTAGGGTTGTGAGCCAAACTCTTCATACCTCAAGGAATTCAGCTCAGGAGCAAGTTATGTTTATTTTTGAGTTGATAAAGTGGTAGTTTTAGCTAACTTCTACTCTGTCCCCACAGATGAGGGGAAGAGAGAGAATACTGGTTACATTGCCACACAACAGTCTTATAAAGCTAAAATAAAAGACCATGAGTTGTCACACCAGTTCAAAAGAAAGTCAGTTGAAAATCAATACTGAGCCCACTTTGGAAACAGTTCGGCAATTGCTACTAAAGCTGAACATTTGCATGCCCTGTGACCCAGCATTTCCATTGCCAGGTATTATAATCAAGGGAAACATACGCTTACGTGCTTCAAAGGTATGTACAAGAGTATTCACAGCAGCACCATTCCTAAAAGCCAAAAAACAAAAAACTGGAAACCACCTAAATATCCATCTTCCATAGAATGGTTAAGTAGATTGTGATCTGTTCATTCAGTGGACTACTCCATGGCAATGAGAATAAAACTCTTTTTACATGCAACAACATGGGTGAATCTCACAAACATAATGTTGGGCAAAAGAAACTGAAGAAAAAAAGAGTGAAAACTATATGATGCTATGCACGTAAAGTTATTGGTTTTTGTTTTTTAAGGCTAGTCTGTTGTTATCCTTGTGGGGAAGATGAGGAGTAGCTAGCAGGGGAACAAGGAGAGGACTCTGGGATGCTGGTAATGCTCTGCTTCTTATTATGGGTGCTGATTACAGAGATGTGTTCACTTCACACGTCAAGTTGCACACTTATTCTTTGTGCACTTTTGGTATATAGATTTTAATTCAACAACAAAAAATACACATTAAGTTTAACACTGGCCTGTATTTATGTAACGGAAAATATGTCCTATTCTAATCTTGAAATAACTTGCTTGGACAAGCAAGCATCTACCTCAAAAATGGTTGTCAGGAAATCTTCTCAGGCTATTTTGGTAAGTGTAAATTCCTTTATCTCAAGCCAGGTTGGAGGGATAAGAGTCCATGGTTCTAAAAGTATCTCCAGTACAGGTAATATACAGCACAGCAGTTCTCATCTCAGACTACCCAGCAGAACTACCTAGGAGCCCTTAGAAATGCTCATCTCCAGCATTCCACCCTGCTTTCTGAGATAGTTGTTGCAGGGGTAGGGTCTGAGCATCAGCATTATTTTTTAAGCTCCCAGGTGATTTTCATGTGCGGTCAGATGAAGGACCACTGATCTAGAGCCTCATCAAAAATCTCAGGGGAGAGACCAGGGATTATAAATAAATGGAAACAGAACTACCGTTTCATGTAAGGGTACCTTGGCTTGGAGAGAGAATGAAGTTTGCATTGTTTCTAATGTAATCCAGTTACAGGATTTAGAAATACGCATTAGAACCAGCGGCATTATAACATTTTCTTTTTCCATTCATTTCTTCCACAATATTTGCTAAGTGCCTCCTCTGTGCTAGGTGTATCAAAGCGGAATTTCTTCCCTCCCTCCATGTATGTATGGAACCCACACTTATTACTCTGTTAACACTCCAAGCATCCAACTTGAATGCAGAGTGTGATATACACAGTAGCTATTTCAGCTCAGCATTGTCCTTACTAAATCACAATCGGCCACTTTGGTGCATGATGTTCGAAGTATAAAGGAAGACTGAAAGAAACCTAGGCACCGTGTTGAGTGCAATTTTCAAGGAAAAGAGCAAGAAATCGAACATTTTAAACCAATAAGTAAAAGCTAGAGAGAGAAAGAAATGTTAAAATATCATCTTATTTTCTTGAAGTATTTTCCATCCAATCTTGTACAGTCAAAATGAGCATTTAAGTGTGGGGGAAAAAAAACCCGCTGAACATCTCAGAGAAGAGTAGAGGGTGTCAGGTTTCTTGATTAGAAGAATTTATCATCAAAGGCAAAAGAGAAAAGATGGTAATGATAAAAAAAAAAAGCCCTCCAAGTGATCACAAATTAATGGTGCAAAATCAAGAAAACAAAAGTAGGTGTTATTCTTGTTCATTTAAACTATAGTTTTCTCCATTTCATGTATGTTCTTTAAAACCACTTGATTGTATTTGACATTGAAAATCTAACAGGGCCTTTTGTTTTCAGCCAATTTACTAATTGCAAAATATGTCAGGAATCAAAAGGGCAGGAAGTGTTGGTATATTTTTTAAAAATATATAACTCCTTTTTCATTTTTTTCCCTATTTTCCTTAGCCATTTAGGCAGTGACTTTCAATTAGCCTGCCTACTAATATCAGGTCACTAAACTCCGTGGCTGACGCTTTATTCCTTCATGTGGGTTGTCACTCGTTTGCTTCAGTTGGCTGGCAAAGGTTGTTGTATATCCATTACCAGCAACACAGCACTTTGCATTTCTGAATTGACAAGCAGCTATATTGACCCAGCGCTTATTATGGGTCAACAGCTGCGTTAACCAACGGAAGGACTGAGGGGCAATTAAAATGAATTGGCAAAAATATATCTTCCTAATTTACTCCAATTTGTTATTTATGCTAACATTGTATGGCTTCTATGGTGACACTAAACAGAATGGACCCAATAATGGCAATTAACATAAAAATATAATGGCTAATCAAATTGACAGCAACTGTTTCTCATCATCTCGACACACAATACATTATCAAAACAAACTATTATGAAGGAGGTAATTTCAGTGTTCTATTCAACCTGCAGCATGTGTGCAGTCAGGGAGATGTGTACCAGCAATTACTGCTGAATCTAAAAAACTAAACAAATAACTTAATCGCTGTCGTCCTCCTTTTTTTTCCCCCAGGAAGCAGTAATCAGGATTCGCTAAAAATAACTGGTGTATAATAGTATAATGATGATGCATATTGTAGAATAGCTAATAAGAAATAAAATAGGCTTTAGGTGTATACTTTTTAAAATAGGTTCAGGTAAAGAAAGAGAGACTCATAGAGGGAACACAAAAAAAGACTGGCTGATGAATAGCTCCATGTGGGTTATTCCTGCAGCCTAATATTTATAGATACCCTTTATAATGGCCAAAGATGTTTAAAATACTCAGTTTAGTCACAGATTTTGTACTGCAGTTAACAGGAACGTCAGTCGTTGAGCTGTAATAACTGAATTTTAGTTACTTCTCTACCAAATTGAGTTGACTTTGGTTTTTCATCATTGATACTGAACTCGGATCCTTGGATCGAATACTTGGTTACCGAAGAGATTCCCTTCAAAAATAATGCTGTTTTGGTATCCAGTTGTAGGTAGTGGTTTTCCTTAAGTTCCTAGCGGCGTGCTAGTCTGTGGGTGCCACCGGACCCTGCTGCATGACTTAGTTGTCATGGTCATTCATTGATTAATTCATTCTGCCAACATCTCTCTATGGAATGCTTACCATTCCATATGAGTTAGCTGGATGTATGTTTGTCACTGGTGCCCAGTGTGGCATGCAGTGGGTGCTTAGTCGATGCTGGTTGGATTTCATGTTCCTCCAAGGCAGCAAGCGAGAGCTAGTAACATGTTTGTTATTTGAGCTTCTCATTTGAGAAGTTCTGAGAGTTCACTTGTTTCACCTTGGTAGGATTCCCCTACCCCCAAAGAAAACATCAGAGTTCTAGGTCATTGTCCTTCAACATGAGGGTTTCCCAAATATCTTAACTTCATAGGAAGAAGAAAAGAAAGTTCCTAGGGCAGTTGGTTTTAAATGAAGAGAGATGCACTTGAATGTGATTCACCACATAATTCTTCCTGTGGCTGTTGAATTGGCTGCGTGTGTTTTTCACCTCACAGGGTGAGGACGGTTGCTTAAGGAGAACACACAGTGGCTCTGGATAACCCCAGGAATATCATTGTTCATTATATGTTTGCCGAATGAATAGTAGTTCAGCCACTTCTCCTCTAATGTTGAATTAGAACTTGCCAAAGTCACTAAGCATTTGTTTTGTTGTGAGTGGGATCAAAAACCTCGATTATTTCATTTCACCTGGTATTTCTCAGAGTTCATACATTGCCCACTTAGGATTAGCACAGAACGAGTGGTTAAGATGTTCCTCAAGACTATGCTTAATTTACCATGTCATGTCTGTGAGCCAGTCCCTGGAAAAGGCAATAGAATTTGTCATAAAATTGGGCTCATAGTATGGCAGTATATGTTAAACAGTTTTCAGAAATTGTTTAACTTCTTGCTACCATGGACAGGTCCCGGGTAGGAAGCATAGTACCACTTTTCCCAATTAACAGTGCAAATTGTCAAGGGTGCATAGGAATTTGCAATTTGACAAAATCAGTTTTTTGACAGCAGGGGTAATCAGTCGGCAGCTTCGCAAGTAGTAATCTATGATCGAAGTGGCAGGATTTATTCTGAATTATGAAAGGTATGTATGCTATATGAGGGGGACAAATTATTAGTATGATTCTCTCCTTCTTAGTCACCCCCCCTTGTTAAAAAAAAAAAAAGCTGCTTGATATAGGAGAGTAGGGAATACACTCTGTTTAGACTGATCCCCATCACTCCCCTCACCAATAGTAGTATTCATTTATTTTCTGTTCTGTTGCAGTATTCTGACAAGTCCCTGTACACCCAGCTGTGCTTTTACCGGTACATTTTTGATGCGGACTGTGCACTGGAGAAACTTACTACTGATCATGAGAAAGGTACGTTAAAATACTGTAATTACCTTTGAGTTTAAAGTAGAAATTTGCATCATAAAAGCCAGACCTACTGTCAGGCTGTTCACGCAGCATCACACCGTTGTCTCAGAAGCAGGCCGTGGGGGCCCTTGTGAGCACAGGCTTCCCCTGCATGAGGGGCGGCGGTGTAGGAATCCCCAGCTTTGATCCCCTCAGCCTGTCTCACATTGTTCCCTATTAAAGCAGGGCTTTGGGGGAGGAACAGTACAAAAAGGACTCTTTAAATGCTATATTTTGAAAATGCTATTTTCTATAGAGTTTAGTAATTGTAATAAAGTAAGCATAGGCAACGTGATCATTGGACCTACAAAAACCAGACATTACCACAGAAAAATAGACCTGGAGTGTGTCTCTGCTGTTCTCTAAAAGCCTAGGTTGGTTTTGAAAGAGAGGCATGGGGTGGAGTTCTTTTATTAACTCCATCCTAAGAGAGTGTATCTGCACCTTTGCCCAGATGATTGGGTGCTGCCTGTAACCCTCACGCAGGACCTGCCGGCACTGTGGAGTTTAATGGGTCTGGGGAAAGCTTTGTTACATAACAAAGTATTTGAAAATATCATGAAAAGTGCACGTTTTTTTTTCCTTCTAGCTGAAAATCACACTGACAACTTCTCTATGACCTGTTTAAAAAAAAAAAACTTAAAAAGGAAAATTTACACATTTTTCTTATTAGTTACCTGCAGATTGTTTATGTTGTTTGTCAGCGAATATTGATTCAACATTTTGTTGGTCAGTATTAAGGCTGGAAGTAGCCTTAAGGATATAAAGAAACCTCAAAACACTGCTGGATTTCCCCCCGTAAGAATCTCCATGCTGCCCTTGACTTGGTCTTAACTGGTTTCAGTTCTAGTCATAATTGACCAGTTTTTTCCATCTACAAGATAGGCTAAAAATTATTTTTAAAAGGTCTTGACTTAATTCGTTTTGTTGTCCTTGGATATAAAACAGTTTATTGACTGATGGAGGAGTTGATTCAAATATTAGTTTCATGGTTTTGGATATTCACCAAGAACTTGGGCTACATACAGCATATTTTCTGTGAATTAGTAAAATTTATGTAATGTGAAGGAAAAATTTCTTCTTTTCATTAATAACTGAGTTTTTTTTTTTTTTTTTGAACTTCTGTTCATGGCTCATGTCTGGCCCATGTTTACTTACAGGATCATTAATAGTTTTTTCTCTTTTAACCTGAAGGGCATTTCCTTAAAGGCATGAGTTGAGAGAATTGTGTACAGATTCTTTTATGAATATGTTGTTTCTGTCTGTTTTGTTACCTCTTTATGGGAATCAGTATATTAGTTAGAAGTTGTTCACCCTTTACTTTTTTCTGAATCTAGCCATTTCAGATTGTTCGCTAGATATCTTAGACTGCTAGGGGATGGACTTCTCTTCCAAACATCTCCAAAATTTTTAGCTGAGGCGGCTGAATCAGCCTTTGATGATCAGCCATTTTCAAAAAGTCCATTGAGTCTTGGAGACACGGTGAAGTGATCTGGAAAGTCACTGGAGACTTACTCCGGCCTTTTACAGGAGTGCACATTGCTCTCCCAGAGAATAAGAGGGAATAGAATAGCTACTTAGAAGCTTCTTAACTTGGCAAAAAGGGGGGAAGTCTTGACAGTATCTATACCCTCACACAATTTACTGTAGTTCTCTTTCACAAGTTTAAGAGCTGGAATGCTTTTTTTGTCATTTGCTTCTAATAAGTACGCTATCTAGGAGTTCAGGGTCATAATGGCACTATGTGTGAGTTACAGGTTCTTGTACATGTCAGAAGGCTAAAGGAAATAAACTAAGAGAAAGATTAAATGTATGTGTCACTGAAGGAACTTCATGAAATGTTCCAAGAACCTTTCATTTTATTTAGGGAATTTTAATTATGAAACTGTTTTCCCTTTTAGCTTCCTTCTTATTTATTATTCATAAGTTGCACTTTAGGAATGAGTGGATTAGTTGAAATTTACCTGCTCAGGGTATTTACAGATCACTCAGTAACGTTAAGAGGTATTAGGGTACTTTTTAGGAGGGGGATATAAGCTGAAACTCTGGGTGGTGCCTATCTGTATTCCAAGATAAGAAATTTACTTCCAAGTGACATTTGATAAGTTCCCCTTTAAGAATCAACTGGGGTGGGGCGCCTGGGTGGCTCAGTTGGTTAAGTCTGACTCTTGATTTCTGCTCAGGTCATAATCTCAGGGTCCTGAGTTTGAGCTCCGCTATGGGCTCAGTCTGCTTGAGATTCTCTCTCTCCCGCTCCCTCTCCCTCTGCCCATCCCCAGCCTCAAAAAAAAAAAAAAAAATTGAAAATCTCTTGGAACTGGAGGACAAATATATTTATTTAGTTTGGACCAAGGCCAGAACACCAGTAGATGTTACATCGGGAGTCTTGTGAAGAGCGACAACCATTACACACAGTTACATTATTGAGAATGGAGTCTAAGTGTTATTTGTCACCAAGTGCCCTGGATTTGGCATGTGAAGTATTTACTGTGTACTCTTCTTTACTGTCCGTAAACAACAACAATGTAACAATATAAACAAACAACAGTTCCCTAAAACTGTTTTACCACTTCCCTTTGTAAAACCCATGTTTTAAAGGTTGTAACTGGATGGTGGCTTTAATTTTTGTTTGACACTTGGCCATTTGACTTGGAAAAGTCACAAATTATTTGAAAGAAGTTTGTTTTTATGGTTAAAAAGTAGCTCTTATGAGAGCTTTTTCCTGTGCTTTGCTTTCAAACGAAAGTTTATGGGCCATTAGTCCATAATGTGAATTAACCCCATTTGGTATTTTTCCTTACCTTTAAAATGCTAAAGGACTGTTATTCACTTTGGTGAAGTGTTTACTGCATATTCACTGTAACTACATAACATTTTAAAAATCTTATTTCTGTAAGACTTTGGCTTTATTATTGTAACTGCTCCAGAATGTTACACAGATGGCATAATAGTTCCAAAGGCAGTTTTAGAGAAACCTAGTGGCAATGTATGAAGTAAAAATCCATTTCCACAATGGCATCACAAAATGGTCCCATTTGACTACCTCATCCCATGGGGCCTTGGCCAGAGTAGGGATAAGTGAGCAGTTTGGGGGAGACATGAATCCATTCAAATCTTGTCCCAGTTGACTAAATAAAGTCTGCAGGAGCAGAGTCTCTTGGTTTTCTCACCTGAACTTTTTAATTTGTTTATTCGGCAATGGTAAAAACAGTGCATACATATTTTCAATTACGTGTTGAGTGCCATCCCAGATGTTAGAGGAACTAAGATGACCAACGGTCCCTGCTCTGGAGGAGCTTACAGTCTATCGGAGACGGCCTGGGCAGCAAGGTGTGATAAGCCACCAATCTGGTCGAATTGTTATGGAAGCAAAGAAGGGGAGCCACTAACCAAGGCTCCCTTTGTTTTTAGTAGACTATTTTTCAGAGCAGTTTTAGGTTCACAGCAAAATTGAATGGAAGGTACAGAGATTTCATGTGTACCCCCTGCTCCTAGCTTCCCTCATTGTCAACACCCCCCACCAGAGTGGCACATTTGTTACAGTTGATGAAGCTACGTTGACACAGTGTTATCATGTATAGTCCGCAGTTTACCTTAGGGTTCACTCTTGCTGTTGGACATCTGTTAGACTAATCCATAATGACATGTATCCACCATTGTAGCATCATAGTGTATTTTCACTGCCCTAAATTCCTTTGTGCTCACCCCACTTATCTCTCCTTCCCCACTAACCCCTGCCAGTCACTGATCTTTTTACTGTCTTTATAGTTTGCCCTTTTCCAGAATGTCATATATTTGGAATCCTGTGGAATGTAGCCTTTTCAGATAGGCTTCTTCCACTTAGTAAGATGCATTTGAAGTATCTTCTGTGCCTTTTCCGGACTTTTTAATGCTGAATAATATTCCATTATTTGGATGTACCACATTTTTAAAGTTTTTTTTTTTAAGATTTATTTATTTGAGAGAGAGAGAACACAAGCGCTGGGAGGGGCAGAGGGAGGAGGAGAAAGAGAATCCCAAGCAGGCACCATGCCCAGTGAGGAGGCTGACAACGAGTCTCACAGCCTGAGATCTCACAACCCTGAGATCATGACCTGAGCCAAAATCAAGAGTTGGACACTTAACTGACTGAGCCACCCAGGCGCCCTGGTATCTCCCTGTTTTAAGTTGCATTTCCCTGACGACGTATGATGTGGAGCATCTTTTCATATGTTTATTTGCCATTTGTATATCTTTGGTGAGGTGTCTCTGGCTCATTTTAAAAATTTTTTTAATTTAATTTTTTAAAAGATTTTATTTATTTATTTATTTGACAGACAGAGATCACAAGTAGGCAGAAAGGCAGGCAGAGAGAGAGGAAGGGAAGCAGGCTCCCTGCTGAGCAGAGAGCCCCGATGTGGGCCTTGATCCCAGGACCCTGAGACCATGACCTGAGCTGAAGGCAGAGGCTTTAACCCACTGAGCCACTCAGGCGCCCTGGCTCATTTTTTTTAATTGGGTTTGTTTTTTTATTATTTGTAGTGTTTTAAGAATTCTTTGTAGGGATGCCTGGGTGGCTCAGGATCAAGCCCTGCAACAGGGCTCTTTGCTCAGTGGGGATCCTGGTTCTCCCTCTGCCTGCCGCTCCCCCTGCTTGTGCTCTCTTGCTCCCGAGATATGTTATGTGTATCTGTATCTATACATATGTATAGATACAGATAAATTATGTATTTATGTGTATTTCAGTGCTACTGGGTATACTCCATGCTGGTCATGGAGCCTGCTTAAGATTTTTTCTCTCCCCCTACTCCTCCCCTCCCTTAAAAAAAGAAAGAGTTCTTTGTATGTTTCAGATAATGGTCCTTTATCAGATATGTCTTTTGTAAATATTTGCCCTCGGTCTATAGCTTTTCTTTTTATTCTCCTGAGCACAAATTGCCTTTTAACATTAGTGTTTGATTTTACCATATTCCTAAAACAAAACAAAACTTTTTTTCTGTTCCTGTTCTCTTCCCAGATGCTTATCTCTTCTTACTCCCTGTCAGCTATTTGTAGTAGGATGCTATATTAGTCTGCAATGCCTCCCATAACAACATACCACAGACTGGGTGGCGTAAACAACAGAAATGTACTTCCTGACAGTTCTGGAGGCTAGAGTTCCAAGATCAAGGTGTCAGCAGGATTGGTTTCTTCTGAGGCCCATCTCCATGGTTTGTAGACAGCCATCTTCTCCCTGTCTTCACGTGGTCTTCCCTCTGTACACATCTGTGTCCTGATCTTTTCTTACAAGAACACCAGTCCTATTGGTTTAGGAACCACCCCGGTGACTTCATTTTAACATAATTCCCTCTTTAAAGATCCTGTCTCCAAATATATTCACATTTGGAAGTACGGAGGTTACGATTTCAACCACCACTACCACCACCACCCCCCACAGTAATATTTGGTGGGAGGTGGGGCACAATTCAGCCCGTAACAGATGGTCTTCTTGGTGAGTTTTTCCATAACCTCTTTCTACACATTGTGTTTGTCTCTGTCAAAATTGAAACACCAAGGTTTTAGGACTCTGTTGAAGACAGGAATTGGAGCTAAAGCATAAAGTTTAGCAAAAAGATGGTGCT
The DNA here is from genome assembly GCF_922984935.1 of Meles meles. Classification (NCBI taxonomy): domain Eukaryota; kingdom Metazoa; phylum Chordata; class Mammalia; order Carnivora; family Mustelidae; genus Meles; species Meles meles. The sequence continues at coordinate 20,746,074 of NC_060087.1, forward strand.
GTAGCCTTAGCCTTATGAAAAGCATCTGTCAGGAAGTCCAGTTTCTCAGTGGAGTCTCTTTAGGCCTAGAAGGACTGTTCTTCAGGTCACCCCTGTTTCTTGCCAAGGGATGTGGGTGGCCATAGTCCACTAAGCAGCGCCCGTCATGGTTGCTCTGCTCCTACACTCCTGTCAGCGAGGTGAAATCTCATTCACTTCCCTTCTCACGGTCCTCACAACAGCGCTGTGAGATGGCAGCGGATTGTCCCCCATTATATTGATGAAGAGACTGAGTTACGTAATACGCGCTTCCTTCCTTTGCATTCCCATTGCACCCTTTAAGTGCCCTTCTCACAGAACTTATCCTGAATTGTTTTATTTGACTTTCTTTTCCACCGAGTTCATTGAAGCAGAGGGTTGTATCTTGTTTATCTGCACTTTTCCCATGGGGCCAGCTCACTAAATTTTCATTGAATGAATTTTTAGTAGAAAATAAGACCACACAAGCAGTTTCAAGGATATTGGAGCAGTTAGCCCTAGGAGGTAATTTTGTCCATGAAAGGAGGGCAATGTGCATTAAAAATTCTAGATCTTCCTGTATTGCTTGGCTTGACTCAGGTGTGCCATAAATTAATGTAACCAAAGTTCGTTAGACGTTTTCAGATTTGGTATCTGTTTGAGCTCTTTGCAAGTTACACTGAAGACAAATGCATTGTGTCTCTCGTTTTGTTGATGCCAAATTTGCCAAATTTGAACTGAATCAAAAGAATGTCATGAGCCGAACTGACTGCTCCTCACCCACACTACCACGGGGTCCTGTTCTCTGCTTACCCTCAGCTAAATAGTTACACCCATGAAATGTAGTAATAATTGTATTACCTCATAGGAAATGAAGACCCAAAAGAGAGACATCAGCTAGTACTGAGAAGTGAAGGAATCTAAGAAAAAGTGATGTGTTTTTTAAGCAAGAAAATGAGAGTTTTATGGAAGAAATTAAATGCTTTTTAATGTCTTTGGGAATTTGGAGATTTCTGAAGGTATCAAGACAGATCCCTTTTCAGTGTTGAGAATTTCCCCTATTGTCCTGAACTACTGAAGTGAAATCTGGAGAGTCTGATTATCACTGGAAGTACTGAAATAAAAACAAAGAGCTGGAGTTCTTTCTAAGTCAGTTGACAGTCTTAGAATTTAATTTGTTAAATCCTCGCAAGGCATTAAAGAGAAGGCTGTGTCAGAGACACTGTCTGGACCAATTCTTCTTGTACCATTTTTTAAAGCCCATGATCCTCCTGAAAAAATTGTTGTCAAATTTTAGAAATGAGCCTTTTCTCTTTTTCAGTAACTAAAAACAGTTAAGGCACACACACAAAACAATTCACACCTGCCAGATACATATAAAAGGGAGAAGTTCAATTAAGCTCCTAGCCACCCTTCTTTAAATCCCATTTTTTATAATTGTGAAAAAAATTTTTAGAAAAATGAATTTTGAAATCAGTAACTTTTACAAACTCCATTTTCCTTTTGTTTCATTTTCTTACAAATAAAAAAATGACTCGAGGTGGGTTTTTTTTAACTATCCCTTTAATTAGTTGAAGTGAACTTTCATCATAGGAGACTAATACAGCAATTCAGAAGATAGTTACCTCTCTTGTTTATGATTAAGTGGTTGTAGAAACACATAAAGAATTTTGATAATAGAAAAAGTGCTTCATACAACCCTGACCTTCTGAGAAGGGTTGTTCCTGATGTTATTAGACACTACTTACTTTTAATCTTTAATGATTTAGGGAAATACTAACAATGTGTTAAAGTCCAACACTGAGTAACCATTATGATACTAACCTGCAGCTTGTATGCCCGGTAGAACAATTAGTAAGAAACACTGGAATAGTTCACAGTTGTCATCTCTGGGTGAATTAGAGGTAATGCTCCTTTATACTTGTATGTACTTTCTTAGTTATATAATCTGAGCATGTACTGATTTTGTAGGAAGAAACAAATTATAAACACTGAAATTTTACAAATACATGTTTTACAGAACTTGAAATAATTATTCCAATAATTTAGTAGTTGAGGGAGAAAATACCATACAGAAGAACCCAGATCCACTTTTTCTCTGTGCATTTTTTTTCGCAAGTCAAACCAAAGACCGTGCTACAATGTGATCAGTATACCAGCAGCATAGGCATCACCTGGGAGCTTGTTAGAAATGCAAAATATCAGGTCCTCCCCAGACTTTCTGCTTCAGCATCTGCATTCATTTTAACAAGATTCCCAGGTGACACCTAGGCACGTTAAATTTTGAGAAGCACTGATAGAAGACATTCTTCGCTCTTAACAACTAAGGCCTAGTCCCATTTTATTCATTGGTTGGTTAGGGCCATACTTTTGGCAAGCCTTTATGATTACAAATATGCAAACTACAGAATGCTTCCCAGGTTTATGGTCGAACTGGCATGCCAGTCTGGTCGTTTGAAATACATTCTGTGATTAAGCTTTTAAAATGGAGTGGCCTGACAAGGGCAAGGAGGGGGGCAAAAAACAAAAACAAAAACAAACACCAAAGCCCGAGTTCTTCCGCTTTGTTTCTTCTTAACTAAGTAAGAAGAAAAGTAAAGGAAAAGTCAGTTAAGATTTTCAAAATGGCTTTTAGCTTCGCAGGATCAGTGGCTGGTAAAAGAACAGGAGTGCAATTCTACCTCCAATTCTCTCGGGGCCCTTCTGTATGTGCGTGGAGTGGCCGGCGCCCAGCGCTACATTCTGGGCCTCGTTACAGCATTGGTCTAACATGTTTGTAAAGACTTCAAGGCTTTGAACTAGATTTTTTTTTTACTTGAAAGCAAGATTCTATTTCTTACATTTTGCTACTATACAGTTTACTTTGGAATTTACTTTTCCTCGTGTTGCTGATCTTTCTGTTCGATTTTTAGGCTCAGTACAAGAATGACAACATTGATAATTTTCCAGTGGCAGCATGGAGTTTCATACTGCTTTGTTTTTCTCTCTCAGTGCTGCCTACTTAGTTTTTGTTTTGTTTTGTTTTGTTTTAAAGATTATTTATTTATTTGACAGAGAGAGATCACAAGTAGGCAGAGAGGTGGGCAGAGAGAGAGGAGGAAGCAGGCTGCCCACTGAGCAGGAAGCCCAACGCGGAGCTCGATCCCAGGACCCCGGGATCATGACCTGAGCCGAAGTCAGAGGCTTTAACCCACTGAGCCACCCAGGTGCCCCAATTTTTGTTTTGTTTTTTAACTAAAGATGACCTTGCAAGGTGACAGAAGAGAAACTACATTTTCCAGGAAATTGTCACCATAGTTGCTTTGCCCATAAGTGGAAGTGTCTTGTCTCTGTACATTTTCTGTCATCTTCTTTAAGATAGCTAAAGTACTATATGAAAGTTACCATATATTTGAGCGGCGAACTTGTGGATTCTGATAACGTTCCTTTTCTTTGAGCCCATTTCTGTAAATAGGGACTCCACGTTTTGCACTTTTATGTACATATGGACTTACAGGCATTCTATGATAACAGATATATTACTAGTTTTATGAAACCCTTTCCTATTACATCTTTTCAATGGGCAGGTTCCTTGTCCCTTTTGTAGTAAGTACAGCAGTGCAAAGGAGGGTACTGATGTTGTAGGATCTGTGTGACTGTTTTGTGGTCGATGGTCCTCATTTGCAAAACATTGTCATTTTTTGAGTGTTGAGGGTAGGAAAAACCCAGTAAGATTTTTCTCGTGTACTTTTAAAAAATATACTTCTATCACCAATGAAGGAAAAAATATTAAACAATTTTCAGGCAGTTAGACCATAATGTGAGCTAATCACTTTATTTTGAAGAAAAGTATTTTTAAACAGTTGAGCTAGCGAATTTACTTTTAAAATGTATTGTGCTTACACAGTAGATAGTTTTATTTCCATGATGTTTTTTACTACATAATTATACATCTTAATTACGTAATTACTATCATAATTATTATGTAATTGCATGTACTTCCACTAATTACAAAATCAGGAAGTGTAATTATCTAGTAAAAACTTTATGAAATTTCATGCACTAAAAATTATTTAAAAGGCTATTCCAGTGGTCTCCTGGAAGACTTTCCACGTTTAATCTTAGTCCTGACTTTAGTTTAGAACTTGAACGCACAGACCAGGATAAGAAGGACAATTACAGGCAGACCAACACAAAACTGAGTATTGTGATATAAGTAAAATGGCCTTTGTTCCTTAGGAATTAAAGCCAAGGAGAATTTTGAATTTCTTTGTGATTATCGAATTGTAAAAATAATATCTTGTGTTTCAGACAGTCAATGGAAAGGGGAGTTTTTTTCTTAGGAAAGAATTGATTAACAGAATTGAGAGTCAAGGAATTTAGATTATAAAATAGCTAGACCTTCTGTAATTCCTTAAAGTGCAGGCTTATTTAGCGATCTCTGTCTCTCAAAGCGAAATAATAATAATGTCATTATTACTATTTAAAATTGTTTGTTTAGTTTGAAGAGGGCTTTTTTTCCAGTCTGTGTTTGTATTTACTGAGATAGGAGAAAACATATCAAAAGAGCACAATCTTTTTCTACCACTGCTTGATGTCAGGAGCAGCTTTTGAGACATAAACATATACGCACAAACATGTAACATCAGACCCTAAATAAAGACAGAAGGTTTAATTCAATAAAGCTATGATGCCTTTACCATTCAAAACGACATACAAATTGCACAGTGAAACAATAGTCATGACAGCAAATTAGATATGACATCTAAATTACACTACAAAGAGAAATCCCAGAACCATTTTTGGTCTGTAGGAGTCTATTTTAGCCCAGGTTTAAAACCCAGTCTAGAGACGGCTTTATTGTCTAAGTAGGGTAATGTTGTAGAAGACTAATTGGAGGTTGGTTGAATTAATTGCAGATTAATTAGGAGAAAGAGCTTATAATACTCATAGCAGAGAAGAAAGTAGATCCTTTAAGTATCATGATAAAATGTACTATAAGTTTCAGGATTATTAAATTATCAGTATTTGTGTAACATCTATAATAATCTGTTATAACATGACATAAAACAATTGGGGTTAGATATAGTTGTACTAAATTTTCCCCTCAAAATTAGTGCTTTTTACTGGAAATGTGTTGGATCAGCTACTTATAATGTATAATCAGTTACTTCTTTTAAAAATGCAACCTTCAACATTAAAAGGTCTGTAGTCTTAGAAGCAGAGAACGTTCCTTTTTTTTTTCTTAAATAGTTCTAAGGAAGCACTTTGTCGTTTTATCAGTTACCGAATTTGTGTCCTTTTTATACCAGCTCAAATTTGTAATAAATGTGATATTTTTTCTTAAAAGTCAGTGAAGAAATAAGAAAGAAAAAAAAAACCAGCAGCCCCACTTGCTTCAAGTAAATTAGAGGATATATAGTCATCCGTAACTGTCTCAAGCTCTCAGAGATATTTGGGATTTAAGTAGATTTGATCTGAGTTGTATTTTTCTCTAACCATCTGGGATTATTTTTAAATTGCATACCCAGGGGTGCCTGGGTGACTCATGATCCTCAGGGTCGTGAGATGGAGCCCCATGTTGGGCTACACACTTAGCATGGAGTCTACTAGTTCCTCTCCCTCTGTTCCTCCTCTGCTTATGTTCTCTCTCTCTCTCAAATAAATAAATAAAATCTTTTTAAAATAAATTGCATACTCTTTTCCTCTTGGGCATCTTTGCTCATTGACCTAGCCCTGAATTTAATGTCTCCATCATTTCTTAATTGTCTTAACTCGGTTGTGTCTTAACATTTCTTCTCAGAAGTGCTTATATTCCCTCCACTGAGATAGGAATTAACTCTCCTGCATCTTCTTAGTCTTTTGCTTTGATTTTGGTTTTTACCAGTTGCATGTGCTATTCCAGAATAGTCTTTAATGGTTAAAAGCTATGTTTTTGCTTATACTTTGACTACAGTGCAATTTGATTTTTAAAATGACGTAATGTTTAAATTGACAGGGTTCTGTTTTGTTTTGCTTTGCTTTGTTTTCTTGCTTTTCCTATAAACTGGCATGTTTTATCACCCTCTGTAATTCTTTAAATTTTTTATCATTATCAAAGGGAAGCAACCCTGACTTTTTTTAAAAAGATTTTATTTATTTATTTGACAGAGAGAGATCACAAGTAGGCAGAGAGGCAGTCAGAGAGAGAGAGGGAAGCAGGCTCCCTGCTGAGCAGAGAGCCCGATGTGGGACTCGATCCCAGGACCCTGAGATCGTGACCTGAGCCGAAGGCAGCGGCTCAAACCAGGCGCCCGCAACCCTGACTTTTTTTTTTTTTTTTTTTTTTTTTTAGATTTTATTTATTTATTTGACAGACAGAGATCACAAGTAGGCAGAGAGGCAGGCAGAGAGAGAGAGGAGGAAGCAGGCTCCCTGCAGAGCAGAGAGCCGGACGTGGGACTCGATCCCAGGACCCTGAGATCATGACCTGAGCCGAAGGCAGAGGCTTAACCCACTGAGCCACCCAGGCGCCCCCAACCCTGACTTTTAAATTAGCAATAATTGCACCTCAGATAAACCTCATTGGCTACAATATTGCCACTGCACAAAGCCTGCAACCTTAACTTTTGAAATTTAATTGTGTCATTGTGATGGCTTCAGTTACCCAGTAGCCCCAGACCAACATCTGGTATTTATTTGCACGTAATTAGTCAGTGCTTATGTATAATTTTGGGCTGTTCTACTGTGTCCATATAATAGGTGCTCCCCCTCATATGCAGGGAAAACCCATCATCAATTGGACTCATTCCTAGAGGACTTCTTCCTATAGATGGTATGTGAATTTATTCACACCCATCAGCATTCTCTTACCTGGTGGTCGCTAAGACAGTGACTAGATGGAATTAGTAGCCTGCCACAGAGCTCAGCTGAATTAACTTTGATTGCATTCTGCCCATGTGGAGGCCCTGGGAAACCTTTTTCCCCTTGGTCTGTGAGCCCTGCTAGCCTTAGCACCATCCCTTAGAGCTTAAGTCTTTAACCAGCTGCGCTCACAAAAAGATAAGTTTGCTGGCTAATTTTACACACTCATGTGCTTTGGTTGTTTTAAGAAATTATTGTAAAATCAGACTCACGAATAGGATCATAAAACCAGGTCTGTGTGTAAGTCTGGTTTTCTCTGTCTCTCTCTTCTTCACACCCCACCCCCAAGATTCATTCAGTGAGTGTTGCTACGCTGTGCCTCTGCCTTGCATGATCTGTAAAGGGCACAGTGTAAGCAAGACCTGGGTCCTGCTTTAGACATAATAATACTTGGGATCCTTTTCTTATTCATGTATTCACCCTCTAAACAGCTACTTTTTATAGAGCTGAGCTTGTTCTGGAGAACACTCACATCCCTTATTTTTTACTTTTCCCATTAGATACTATGGTTGTTGACATTTTCCCAATGGAAAAACAACCTCAAATTGATGAAATGACCTGCCTGAGGTAGCAAAGCTGGGGAGTGTGAGAGCCCAGCGTTCTTGCAGCTGCCCTTTTCTTCATCTAGTAGAGAAAGTTCAGCCTGACGTAAAATGACTACTAGACGGGAATGGCTCCGGCCAGTTCCCCATGGAGATAGAACCTGAGCTCAGCCTCGAAAAGTGGGTGAGACTGTGAACACGCACAGTTGCAGGCATGTAGTCTGAGGCTAATTCTTTCTTGCTTGCTATTCTTTAAGTGCTCTATTGCTTATCCGACTTTTACAAATTAAAGAACATCATTTGACAAATGCATGATGATTTTAAAACATATCTGAATTGGAGATTTGGTCAAAAAGCGCTTATTAAGAGGCTGGTTTATGTGAAGCTTTAAACCCAACACCAGAAGCTGGGAGGCTCTTGTCTCTTCACTCCCCACCGTAACCGGTGGTGGTGCTTTGAAAGAGGTTGACTCCATCCTGTAGGATACATCTGTCAGAAGTGTATCAAAATGTTTTCCTATCTTAAATAATTTAACTCAGAATATAATCATGTAAGTATTTTGACATGAAAATGTTACATACTGTGATATATCCACTTAGCTTAAAACAGACATCTTTAACTTTGAAAGAAAGAAGTATGGCAAGACAAAACAAAACAGAAATAGGAATTAAAAGATGAATGACAAACTGAACTAGTTTTATTTAGAAGAGGCAACTAAAGTCCTGTTAACACTAGGACAGCAGAATGTAAAAATGTTTTACTTCGAAGCATGGTTCTTTCTTTCTTTCCTTTTTTTTTTTTTTTTAAACAATCGTCATGGTGAGTGTTTAGACATACGCAGGACCTGTTCGTAAAGTACATGTTTGCTGTAGAAATAATTCCAGTTGTATTGGTGAATTACAGATTGTCTTACCAAAAATATTATAGATGCTAATAAGTCAGTAAAATCTAAGATAAAAGAGTGGGTCTGCACCTGAGCCTGTGTTCAGGAAATTATTCAGCAGAGCATACTTTGGTCTCTCTTAGTGAAGTCTTTATCACATTTAACAAATGTGCCACAGTAAATTTATTAGTATGCTACAAAGAAATTTTCAAAATAATTAAGACTAAACTACACTTGTCAAAATAAATGAATGAAATACAATTTTGAATCATCTTTCTTCACTTATTGCTCATTTGCATAATTCAGTAACTTACACAGGAGTCTTTCAGTCATTGGTGTGAATTAGCAAGGTTCTGCTATTCCTTATACGGGTGGGAATTATGCTACCATGTAATTAGCTATTCCAGACATGGACTAACGGGAAATACCAAAGGGCACAGCAAAATCTAAAGAGACAAGGCAGGGAATCTGAAGACAAGAGACAATCAAAGACACCCAACAAACTCAAGCTGGTAGACCACAGGGAATTTTGAATGAAGCCTCTTAATTTATTTTGAGAATAAGAAATCAGTAGTATGAGAGAAATCTCAACAAGATTAGCTGACTAAGCCTACTTAAAAAAAAATATCTCTATAGTGCATGGTGCGCCAGGTTAACCACTCCTGTTTGTTAGTCTGTATACAGCTCAACAAATAGCCGGCAAGTCCTTTCATGGGTATATAGTGGCTTTCCATTGAGGTTTTCACTCTTTGAAGGAGGTCGTTTATACCAATGAGATCTGTAGATGCAAATTGCTTTCCCTATATGTAAGGGGTCATTCCTTTCACAGCCGACTTGCTCATCTCTTTTATAGAGGTTTTGGTATTTTTCTGCTGCTCCCAAAGGAATGATGTTAATCACACAGACCCCCATACCCACCCTCCAACTCAGCATCCAAATCTTTTCCCTCCAGCTCTGTGAGACTTTTGTGTGCTGATCTTTGGGAACAAAACAAGCTGTTGGGAGGAGCTCTTAGCCCTGAATTAGGAAACTTTTTACTTCTCTCAACCTGGAATTTTTTATTTTTTATTTTTTTTAGATTTGCTTCTCTTTTCACCTAATTCGAAGGAAATACCTTTCTCATTGCAGCAGAGTGTCACTGTAACATGCGGAGGCATGTGGGAAATCTTGGAAGGAAAGCAGTGTCCTGAGAATGTCATTTTCGGTTTGGATTCCCAAATGATGTGAGCTCATAGGAACTAGAGGAACAGAAAAGTGAAGGGATCAGTTTAAGGGTTAGCTGTGAAAACCTAACTTCTGATCCTATTACTGAAAGGCAAGGGAGATAATGTTAGTCTTTTGCCTAAGCTTAAAGAATCATGCAAACACTCATAGGTTTTAGCCTATAATGTTCAGGAGTCTTAGGAAGAAGGGGCATCAGATGCATGGTAGGAGCACTCTGTAAATATTTGTTGTTTCTTTCTTTCCTCCTTGCCTTTCATCCTCCCTTCTTGCTAGCATCTGTCGAGCACCAAGGGCACTGACTGGGACTCCCGAAAGGCAGTATAGGGTAGTAGTTAAAAGCTTGTGCTCAGGAGCCAGAATAGCCAGTTCAAGTGTTGGCTTTCCACCTCTTGTTAAGTAAGTAAGCTTGGGGTATGTGACGAACCCCTCTACTGCCTCATCTGTACAGCTTGCCTGAGAGTGACACTTGCCTCGTAGGACTCTAAATTAAACAGGATAATATCTAAACACGGTGATACATAAAATGCCTAGAACAGTGCCTGGCACACAGTAAATATGCAACAAACACTAGCTGGTTTTATTACTTCCAAGAATAACATTAATCCAGACCGCTGTTACGGTACTTAGTATTACAGTTGCTGTGTGGGTTTCTGTAGCCTCTCATTGCCCGTGCTTTGTTCATACTTGTATCGCCAGCATCTAGCACACCAGACGTGTTTTAAGTGATCCACTCTTCATACTAAACGGTTACAGTATGAAACAGGCATGGTCCTTGGTCTCAAAGAACTTAAAATTGATCTTGGTAACTCCTTTTTTAGTTTCCTTACGTGAGGTATATTAGAAAAGGTGAATTTAATTCTCATTGTTAGTGCTAATGGAAGAGATTGAAACACAAATAATCTGTAAATAGTTTCCATTTTGTTGAGATATGTCCCTTTGGTATGTGTTCCATTAATATTAAACAGTCTGCACCAACCACTGGCTCCTTTCTAGGGAGGGTAAAAAATAGTTCTCTTTGTGTCCTAGAAGGCAGCCAAACCAAGTTCCCAAATTATGTACCTTTTAGCAGATTTCTTCTTAACAACCAGGATGGTTTGGGGGTGGCTTTTTTTTTAACACTTCTAAAAATAACACACGCCCAGATGCCACTGTCAGATATCGGGATTCAGTAGGTCTGGAGTGGGACCCCAGCAGCAGTGCATTTTAGAAAACTCCACAGTGACTTCGATGCACACCCACAATGTTGAGAATCTTGGAGTTAGTGAAACTCTTCAAACTTTAATATTGCTTCTTGTCAAATATGCATTGTTTGACTTTGATATAGAAAGGGAGATTGGGTGGCATCTAGATAACAATTTAAATAGACAGTGGAAGGGAAAATGAAGTCAAACACATGAATTATTTCCTAGATAAAGGAATCATTTATGGGACTGTATGAACTAATACAGCATTTGAGAATAAAGTGAAGGAAAAAAATGGGCTAGGGAAAAATAAGTAAGAAGAAACTGTTTTCTGGTAATGAGCAAATGGAAGATGAAATAAATGCATTTCAACAAAATTGGTTATAAAGAACATGTTATTTTCCCCATTAACTTACATCATAAAAGTAGGAATGGGCTGCCATGGAGGCTGGGGAATCCTCCAGAAGACTGGATGGGTAACAGGGAAGGTACTGAGTTAGAGGCTAACCCAGCACTGGTATTTAAGCATTTCCACAATTGGATTTTGGGGACTTTGCTACCCCTTGTCATTTTCTCCTTATATCTGGGCCCAGCCAGGTGGATCCTGGTAGATTAGCCTGCAGTATCATATTGCTGCCTGTCCCCAAAAGATCTGGGACAGGATGGTATCCTGGAGGTATTAGAAAGACACCTCTGAGTGCCATGGTCATAGGTTGGGCTTACCTTGGATATCCAGGTAGAAGAGGTAGCTTGGCTCACTCCATTTCCCGGTGTTGGGGTCTTAGAGCTAGAAAAGAGTCACTGTTGGCTTTCAGATCACTCCCTTTTGCCTAGAAGGATTGAGACAGCACCTCCGTGGTCCCGCAGATTAGACCCCCTCATCGGTCCCCAGGCAGGCCTCGCATCCATCCTTGGCTACCCCTGCCAGCACCTGGGTTCCCCGTGCCTGCATGGCCCACCTCAACCCAGTCTCCTCTTGTTGGTATTCTGTTCACCCTTTAATACCTCCCAGCTAGAAGTGAGCTCTCTGGCCTCTGAACTCCTGCAGCTCTTAAGCACTGCCCCTCATGCATTATATCTTTGAGGACCGCACCAGGCTCGCCGTGTTACCGTATGTCTGATGGCACCTCGCACATGATAGGGGTCGAACAAATGGTATGTGAAATTAATGTCTTCTAGGATACTTCATAGTAGAAACATAGTTTGTTTTTTTATAGAATGATATTTATAGAATACTCTTCTGAGTCCATCCTGTTTTCTCTGCTGTTTTATTTCCCATCACACCCTCCAACCACATGACAAAATGTTTTCTGTCCATGTATGTCCATACATTCATCCAACATTTAACCCATGCCCTCACAACACAGACTTAATTTCCCACCTTAATTTACCTCCTTTCTGATAATTCGTAATAGAGTTTGGCCATGATAGGATGTACCACCAGGACATTTCATAAATGCCCCCCTGAAAATTTATTTGTTCAAACCATTAGGTTATATAAATCACACTGGTACCCTACTGTATTAGTGGGGTTAACGAAAAAAAATCTGCGAGTTTACCCTGTCCAGACCTACCCATTGCCCTCCAGAAAGTATATACAGTCCACAGCAGTTGGCCATTTTGCCCGCAGGTTTTCTAGTGATGTAGAGTTTTAGCTCTTTAATGACCTTGTTGTCTTTTGAATTTCTCCCGGCACTTCAAATGGGTTGCTTGGTTTACGAGTCTTTATGACATCTCAGAATGCCCAGAGGCCATCTCCAGATAGGTGTCTGAAGGCCAGGAGGTGAGCGGCTGCTGAGAGGCTTGTGCGCTGCTCTTCCCTTGTCTCCCCAGGAGCCGGTCAGTTGAGCAACATGCAGGCACACATACTGACGGCGGGGTCAGCTTGTAAACACGACTCTGAGTAACGGGCCAGGGCCGGGGAGAAAAGTCGGAGGCCCATGTGGTAACTATGTCTTGGGTGTAACCTGAGAGACACACTCTAACGGAGTAATCCTTGCACACTGTCATTGCAGGAGACTGAACAAGTTAGAAAATCTGTTCCTGGTTTGCCCGTGACTCGCTTTGTGGCATGGGCAAACACCATTATTACTCTTTGATTTAGTTGTCTTATTTGTTCAAAAAAGGAAAAATAGTATGTGTTTAAAAAGCACTCTGAAATTCCTCTGAAAGCAGGACTCTAAGTGCAAAGTACTATTGTTTTTATCATCATTATTAGTGTTCTGATATGATTTTGTCTTACGCCATGTAGTTCACAGAAATTTCCATTCTCACTGATGAATCGCAAAACATTCCACGTCGTTCCGTCTCATTGCGTTGGTGATAGTTTAGCACATCTTTTTTTAACCCCAGTTAGAATATACGTCCAAAATAGATATCATTAATAAAAATACAATTATCAAATTAAATGTATCTATACGGCTTTCTATTGTTTTTTAAACCTCCTTAAAAACATGGTTACCAACAACTACTAAATAAGACCTTTAATTACTGCCAATCTCCTCTTGAAAGTAACAGTGCTTATCTTGAATAGTTTGAACTGTAAGTGGTATTCAGTACTCGGTGGGGTTGTAATGCGATTATGAAGTATACCAAGTTGGTGATAAATAAGCGTGATAAACCACATACTTTTATTAGAGACAATATTTCAATTATCAACTGAATAAAAAGGCTACAACTGCTGGTTATTTCAGACGGGTATATCATAAAAATATAGTTAAGTATGCTTGGAATAAAAAGTTGTGTATGTTTCCATATTCATACAGAAACTTCCAAATTTAATGGGCTCTTGAGTGTACAGCCTTTAAATTACTAGGAGAATGAAAAGATTTGCTTTGCTTTCTGGATTTAAGCTTTCCAAAAAATTGGGATTTTTTTTTAAATAATCAGAGACCAGTGGCTTTTATATAAAGTAATATAGTTCTCGCCCAGACATCCAGTATTTTTCCAGTGAAGTAGCAATGAAAAAAAGAAAAATAATTTCTTTAACTACAGTAAAATCTGGGTATAAAATCTTGTAAGAATAATAGTATCTTTCTCCTTTTCTGGGCATTTGGTTTAAGAGGACATAAACTAATTATTTTCTAAATGTGGTTCATTTGTTATCTTTTTTTTTAAAGATTTTATTTATTTATCTATCTATTTGCGAGAGCGGGCACAAGTGTGCATGAGCAGCGGGAGGGGCAGACATAGAAGCAGGCTTCCTGCTGAGCAGAGAGCCCAATCTGGGGCTCCATCCAAGGACCCTAGAATAATGACCTGAGCCGAAGGCAGATGCTTCACTGATTGAGCCACCCAGGTGCCCCTTAAAGTATTTAAAGTCCATGGGTTTTTTGGGGTTTTGTGGGGTTTTTTTTAGATTTTATTTATTTATTTGACACAGAGAGAGCACAAGCAGGGGGAGCAACAAGTAGAGGGAGAGGGAGAAGCAGGCTCCCCCGCTGTGCAGGGAGCCCGATGCGGGGCTGGATCCCAAGACTCTGGGATCATGACCTGAACTGTAGGCAGTTGCTTAACTGACTGAGCTACCCAGGGGCCCTGATGTGTGTGTTTTATTAACTGTTGTAGTTTAGTAACCTTACAATAACTTTGGTACTAGGGAGTGGTAATTTATATAAAATAAATAACACTGTGAATTTCATTTCCATTTTACCATGAGAGGCAATAAAGAGTAAATTATGTGCATTTATTTGTAAGAGTGTCCTAAGACATGGGACCAAGGAGAAGGAAATACAGCTGCCATGGGATCTTAGAAACCAGGGATCACGTAGTGGAGCTAGCCATGGGCCACATATAACCTCTAAATGTGTTTAATTTGCCTGAACATTTTTAATTAGTTGCTAGAATTTTTAAAACTGGATATTTTGTATAAAAAGTCAAATTTCTAACCTTTTTAAAAAAGATTTAGAGAGAAAAAGAGAGTACATGAGTCTGGGGAGAGGCAAAGAGAGAGGGAGCGAGAATCCTCAAGCAGATTCCACGCTGAGTGTAGAGTCCAATGTGGGGTTTGATCTCACAACCCTGAGATCATGAACCGAGCTGAAATCAAGAGTCAGATGCTCAACCAACTGAGCCACCCAGGGGACCCAGTTTCTGGCTTTCTTTCAAAAATTTGTAGTTACCTCTCTGAATCAGTGTTCCTGAATGGCAACAGTGGCTGGAGCTGAGTAGCAGTTATTCAGACAGAACATGAGCTCTCCGTTTGCCACAGCCTAACCACAGCCCACCTTACTCTGTGCTTACTGTGTTGCTACTGTAGGCACTGGTTTGCTAAAAATATCTGGAGGCATTTTTTCCCTTTTTTTTTTAACAAAAAAGGAAAGAAACTGTGAACTTGAGATTTAAACAGTAAAAAAATATCCAACATTGAAAATGCAAAAAGATGAGCATAACCTTGGGGGCACCTCAGTTGGTTAGGGTTCTGACTCTTGGTTTCTGCTTGGGTCTTGATCTTGGGGTCCTGGATTAGGCCCCATGTTGGGCTCCACACCGGGCTTGGAGCCTCCTTAAAAAAAAAAAAAGATGAGAGTAACTTTAATAGTACAATGTCATTTAAAAATATAGAACTTACTAGTGCTAACCTTTTTGTAGCACCCTGATCCTCATCGCATCCTGGGGAATAAGATAACAGTTGCATACTCATTTCTCCAAGGAGAAAATTGGGTATTCATGAGGCTCATTAATTTGTCCAAAATCACAGCTGTTAAGTGCTGCAGCTGAGGTATATATCAGCTTCAGATGTTAGCCTAGAGTAACACTGTCCACTAGAAGTGTGTGCAGTGGCAGAGATGTTCTGTATATCTGATGTCCCATGTGGTAGCCTCCAACCACATGCGGCTGCCGAGTACTTGAACGTGGGTTGGAACTGAGCGACTGAATTTCTAAAATGTTATTTAATTTTGATTACATTGAAATAACCATATGTGATTGGTGACTATTTTATTGGGCAGTGCAGGGCCTTGGAGGTCTTCTTTTCTTCATCGTATTGTCTATGTATTCATCAGTCTTATTCTGTTTAATAAAATTCATCAAGAAGGGGCACCTGAGTGGCTCCGTCGGTTAAGCATTGGACTCTTGGAGATCAGGTCATGATCTCGTGGGTGGTGAGATTGAGCCCTGCTTTGGGCTCACCACTCAGCAGGGAGTTGGCCAGATTCTTTTCCTCTGCCCCTCCCTCCACTCTCACTTTCTGTCTCTGTCTCTCTCTCTCTCTCAACTGATTAAGTAAATCCTTTAAAAAAAGAAAAAAAGAAAAAAAAAAGACTTCTGTAAGGGGCCCCTGGGGGGGCAGTCATTTGAGCCTCCGACTCTTGAGTCTGATTTCAGGATCATGGGATTGAGTCCCACATCAGCTCCACGCTTAATGCAGAGTCTGCTAAAGTTTCTCTCTTCCTCCCTGCTCTTTCTCACTCTCTCTTGCTCTAAAATAAATCTTCAAAGAGAGAGAGAGGTTTCTGTAAGGTTTTCTTCAGTTACTTCCCAGTGGCAAGCATCCATTCCATGAGGAGTTCAAGATAATATTTAATATTTTCTATATTTGCATAGATTTTCCTCCATAAGGGTTTTTTTTTAAAGATTTTATTTATTTATTTGACACAGAGAGAGAGATCACAAGTAGGCAGACAGGCAGGCAGAGAGAGAGGGGAAGCAAACTCCTTGCTGAGCAGAGAGCCCGATGTGGGGCTTGATCCCAGGACCCTGAGATCATGACCTGAGCCTAAGGCAGAGGCTTAACCCACTGAGTCACCCAGTCGCCCCTAAAGGTTTTGATTGTACACAGTTGTGGTTGGGGTTTGGGGTTTTTTTGTTTTGTTTTGTTTTGTTTTGTAACAAAGTTAGGGGGAAGGACCCACTAGTTCTTACATAAAGAATCTCAAGATTCCTAACAGATAAAGAGCATAATTCAAGTTGAATTTAGATATCAAAGAAGGTGACCAGGGCAGTTTCCTTTACCGATCTTTTCTTATGGTCTAGGATACAAGTGATTGTTACGGAATCATGGAGGAAACTGGACATTCTCTGATGCTTAGCTGGTCTCAGTTGGACCAGAGTGACTTTTAGAAAGGTGGCTGTTAGCTAACCTCTCTGTCAGTTAACATATATCATTAAATTTCAAATGGAAATGATTTAAGACACATCCTGGTTTCAGAGACCTTAAAACATGAGGGAGGGGTTCCATGTTAGAACTGGTGAAATATGGTTTGACAGTGGGCTTCATCTCCATTTTGATCAGCCTATTACCAGAGACAGCGTTGAGATGCAAATATCAACTCCTGCTTTGCCCTGTGGCTAATTAAACCATTCAGTTTGGCTGTTCCCTTCCATACTACCTTATGCTGAAAAAGTTTAATTAATGGAAGACTTTCTCTTGGTTAGGAATAGGTTTAAGGTCTTGCCCAGTAACAATTTGATCACCATATTTACTTCTTTAAACATCCTTCTGCCCCCATCAATGCAGACAAGAGTATTTTGTTATGAAGACTACCAGCACAAGCTTGGCTAATCACTTTCTAGCATACAGGCAGTTCTGCAGCACTCCTTTTTAGAATACCACATGCTGTAACTCATATTAGCCATCCAGATGCACCATTTGTTTTTTTAAGCTTCTTTTTTTTTTTACTATTTTTATTTACTTATTTGACACGAGAGAGAGAGAGAGAGATCACAAGTAGAGCAGAAGGCAGAGAGAGAGGGGGAAGCAGGCTCCCCGCGGAGCAGAGAGCCCGATGTGGGGCTCGATCCCAGGGCCCTGAGACCATGACCTGAGCCGAAGGCAGCGGCTTAACCCACTGAGCCACCCAGGCGCCCCAGCACCATTTGTTTTTAAATACCAAAGTGTTTACCTGAATTTTTCCCCTTTTCGTTTTCCTGCCCCACTTCACCAGTCCATTGCCACTGCAGTGACAGATTTACTTACATGCCTTGATAGTCTCACTTTGTTATTTTTTAAAAAATACGTTCCTATGTCTCCATAATGGTATTCTTAAACATCTTAAAATATTAGTTGTTATGAAACAGGTTCGTGTCTTTATTTTTCATTACGTTCTCTTGAATCTTGCCTTTATTCAGACTTTGAAATACTTCAGCACTTCTAAACTCCTGCCTTAAAATTTCTGTACCAGTCTCACTCTGGAAACTGAGCATGCCTTCTGAAAACTTAACTGCCCTTGAAAGTAATTTGGGAGTTTGAATCTTTAAATACCGAAGTGTTTCTTGCCCATAATGGAGTCTGGCACCTAATGGTTACCATTTCGGACCCTGCTGTGAAAAGTTCCCAAATACAAACCATTCAGAGATAACACTTAATATAAAATGCATGGGTTGGTGAATATCATTTATTATGTAGTAACAAGGAGTCCTAAGTGCTTTGGTAAATGTATTGGTTTGAACCATATAAAATTGCTGACATTTGACCATTCTGACTTACCAAATTAGAAACTTCACATGATCCATCCTAATATTATAGGTTTGGACAGTCTCTGCTTATTTAAACCACTTTCTCTACTTTTGCTCTTTTCTCTTATTTTTTTCCTCAGTTAGTAGTTTTCATCCAACAGCCTTCTCCTTGCTACTGCCCTTTTATCTTTCATAGTCCATAACATTTTTTCTAGTGCTCTTCTCTTGTCAGCTAATTCCCAAATCTGTTTAGCTTCAGAATTAGTAGCACAAAGAAGGCAAGTTGCATAGTACCTCCGTGATGCAGTACTTAACCGTTTCAAGTATTTGACCTGTTTTGAGATTTTCATTATCCTAAAAGGTTAGTGTCATTGAATACATTTATTGCCCCATAAATAAGCCACCATAGTTCCCTACTTCCCAAATGGAAAAGGTGAAAGGTAAAAATGCTACCTTTTCCATATACTAATAGAGGCCATGCTATGTGATATCTTTCTTATGACATGATTTTGCTAAAGCATCTCTGGAGAATACAGTTAACTAAACACACACCCGTTGGTATATTCATCTTTCACTTAACTGAATGTAAATTAGTAAATCCCTGCAGTTTTTGTTTTTTTTTTTTTTTAACATTTTACTGTCTTGGGGTCTTTGTCTTAAAAAAGAAATGTGATGGGCTGCCTGGGTGGCTCAGTGGGTTAAGCGGCTGCCTTCGGCTCAGGTCATGATCCCAGCATCCTGGGATCGAGTCCCATATCGGGCTCCTTGCTTGGCAGGGAGCCTGCTTCTCCCTCTGCCTCTGCCTGCCTCTCTGCCTACTTGTGATCTTTCTCTCTCTGTCTCTCTCTCTCTGACAAATAAATAAATAAAATCTTTAAAAAAAAAAAAAGAAATGTGATCTATTACATTTATTAGAAGCAAGAGAGATATCAACCATCACTTGGTTTGAAACTAGAAATTGTACCATTTATATCTCTGTCCTCTTGTATTTGTAATTTTTCCTAATTTACAGGGGTATATAATGACTGTTCATGATTCAAACTCATCCATATTTTTGTCGTTAGGGATTTGCCATTTTCTATTATTGAACTACTCAACCCCTTATGTGGTAATGCTACTCTTGCCCCATGATCTGCTATAGACGTGATTTTCCCCATTTTACAGATGTGAAACTAAGGTCAGCTTAAATTATTTCCTAGGATGGTTATCTAAATCTAAGACCCATAATTGAAACCAGGGGCCAGCTGACTCCAAAGACTTTAACCCCACCCCCCACTCCACTCTTCCTCTATGGCATATTTCCTAGCTATTTGAAAATATATCTATTTCACTATGGTGCATCTCATACTATATATTATTGTTCTATATTTTGTTATAAGTTTGTTGTAAGTTATAAGTTTGTTATAAGATACTCACTGATCAGATACACTGATCAGATACTCACTGATCCATCAGGGAAATGCAGATCGAAATTACAATGGGCTATAAACTCACAACTGTCAGAGTGGCTAAAATCAACAACCCAAGAAACAGTAGGAGTTGGCAAGGATGTGGAGAAAAGGGAACCCTCTTGCACTGTTGGTGGGAATACAAACTGGTGCAGCCACTCTGGAAAACAGTGTGGAGGTTCCTCAGAAAGTTTTAAAAAAAGAACTACCCTATAATCCAGTAATTGCACAACTAGATATTTACCCAAGAACATAAAAACCTTAATTCAGAGGGATACATACACCCTGATGTTTATAGCAGCATAGCTACAATAGCCAAATCATGGAAAGAGACCACGTGTCCATTGACAGATGAATGGATAAAAAAGATGTGGTTAAAAGAGAGAGATGGGGTGTGTGTGTGTTACACATGTGTGTATACACACACACACGGAATATTACTCAGCCATAAAAAGAATGAAATCTTGCCATTTGCAGTGACATAAATGGAGCTAGAGAGTATAATGCTAAGAGAAATAATTGAGAGAAAGACAAATGCCATATGATTCTATTTATGTGAATTTTCTTATGTGTAATGTAAGAAACAAAACAAATGAGCAAAGAGAAAAAGAGGACAGGATGGGAGGTGCAAACCAAGAAACAGACTTTTAACTCTAAAGAACAAACTGCTGGTTACCAGAGGGGAGGTAGGGAAGGGGATGGGTGAGACAGGTGTCGGGCACTAAGGAGGGCGCTTGTGATAAGCACCGGCTGCTGTATGGAAGCATTGGATCACTTTATTGTACACCTGAAACTAATATTACACTGTATGTTAACTGGAATTTAAATAAAAACTTAAACGGATAAACGTAAGTGTAGATGCAAAACAAAACAAATATTTACTGATGGCCTACCATGTACCAGACATCCCGTGGCATATTCTACAGGAGAGAGACAAGATAATTTCAGACAATAACAACCCCTACTGGGACAATATAAAAGGTGGTGGTTTAACGGATACAAAGTTCTTTGTAAGGAGGTAGCATTTGAGCTGAGACCTGAATGACAAGAAGAAACCAGCCATTGGAACCTCTGCAGGCAGGATATTCTAGACCAAGGGCGAGGTGAAAGGGCCTGGGGCTGGAACGTCTTTCAACAGCAAGGGGCAGGTGCAGCTGGAATAGAGCAAGGAGAGAGTAATAGAGATGAAGCTAAAGAGTTAGGCACGGGCTATATCCATGGTCAGGGGTATGAATAGTATTCTCAGCACACTGGTAAGCTCTTCAAGGCTTTTAAAAAGGGGAGTGGCATAATCTAATGTATGACTTAGAAAACTCTGACTACTGTTTGGTGAGTGACACTGAATTGTTTGTATTTCCACCGCTTTTGGAAGGCTCTCTCTACCAAGTGTCCAAGCTCCAGGAAATATCCCATGTTTTCCCTCTGGAAATGACACATACAGACTTTGAGAAAAATGCTGAAGCCTAGAAAATTGTGTATTAACTAGGGAGAGTTTAAAGCCCCACAACTTGAAAAGGTGATGGGGGTAACCAGCCTCATTCCTCTCTCAGCGTGGTGTTTGTTGCAGGCCGTGCACACCTGGAGTGGGACAGTGGCTACCTTTGTGAAATGTGTTGCCCCATACTTAGGGTAAGGATGGCAATCAGGAATTGTGTTTGTATACACGTTCTTGCTAGATAGTAATAATCAGTGTTGGACAACCGTCCACATTGGTTCCAAGTGCCCTCATGCTTATAGGTATCACAAATACGCCCTTTTGATTTTCTTTTATAAATATATATATACATTTGAAATAGGTCATTGGCTTTTTAAAAATTAAATATATCTTTTACTTGGGCGCCTGGGTGCCTCAGTTGGTTGAGCGACTGCCTTCAGCTCAGGTCATGATCCTGGAGTCCCGGGATCAAGTCCCGCATCGGGCTTCCAGCTCCACAGGGAGTCTGTTTTTCTCTCTGACCTTCTCCTCGCTCATACTCTCTCTCATTGTCTCTCTCTCTCAAATAAATAAATAAAATATTTTAAAAACATATATATCTTTTACTTAAATACATCTTTTGAACTTTTGAGTGTGAGGGTTGAATTTTTTGGTGAGGAAGTAATCGTTTGGGTTTGTTTTTGATTACTTTAAAAAATGCTTCCAGCAGTAGTAGAAAATATTAATTCCTTTAAAAATCTGGCAGTGTTGTTAGATCCACATTTGCTTTTCTGTGTTTTTGTGAACAACTGATCAAATTAGATTCGGCACTCTTGGCTTGTGGTGATTTGAAATTGAAATGGAATATATTAAAGCAGCCAACCACACTGATTACATTGCAAGCCTCATTTAATTTCATACATTCACACATTACAGTGAAAGGCGGCTTCTTTTAATGCGTGATTGTGACTATACCTTGAGCAACTCCAAAGGTCATCTATAATGGGTGCATAATTTGTTAGTGTTAGATATCTGATTTATGGTAGGTGTTCCTCAGCCTGATTTGTTCTAGTAGTAAATATGGTGAGCATCAAAAAGTGTAATCTCTAAGAAGTTCAGCTTGTCACATTTGGCGATATTGTCTTATTCTTCGTTGGTCAGTAGACCACAGTAAATCACAGAATAGCTGTCATCCTCAAATCATGAAAGTGCTTGTACTGCACTCCTATTGCACAGGGGTTAAATGAGCTATTCTTTCTAAGAGGGCAGGCTGGCCCAGGTTAAGGTGATAAGAGTATTACCAGCTCAGCTAACAGCACTTGCTCGCAGCTACTTGAGCCTTAGTCCCAAAAAGTCTGTAAAAGGACTTTTTCGGCTTCACAAGAGCAAGAACATTTGTGAGTTTGCTCTTTTTATCCACTTTCCCCCTCCTATCAGTGAGTTCTAACTTCATTTACTCTGTGCTTTTCTGTGTGACAGGCACTATGGGGCCGGGCGGGGGAGGGGGGGCTTGCAGAGATCCAGAGCATGATTAGGACACAGTCTCTGCCCTCAAGAAAAGGTCGGTCAAATACAGCCATTTGTCCCACCGCGCCGATGTTACGACATGAAATGGCTTTAATGCTGTCAGTGACTCAGGATCACGGCTCGCTTTAGCCAGCCCCCATTGTTCCAAACTTGATCACAAGTTGGGCTGAGTACTGCACTCTGGGAAAAAAGCCGTGAGTTGCTTTTTGAGGACTTGCCTGTAGTGTTGCCTTTTATTCTGTTTATGATAGTAGAGACATGTTCATGTTGATTTGATGTTACTTGCAGTTTAAGATTTGTTCAGAGATGTGTGGATTTGTTTTGGTGGGCTTTGATCAGCCAGTTTGTTATTTTTCAGCTTTCAATAACAAAAGGCTCCTAAACCATTTTTAAAAGCTTTATTGTTGAAATTCCTGAATGGCTGGGGGTGGAGAAGAAAAGGAATATTCTACCCAACTCCTATTGAAGAGGTTTTTTTAAAAGCCTTTTATTTTTCCCACCTCACAGATTTATCTTTTTTTGTGTATGAGAACTATTTAAGTTCTGCTCTCTTAGTGAATTTCTTTTCTACAATACAGTGTTAGAACTACAATCACCAGGCTGTCCACTGGATCCTCATACCTTATCCATCTTATAGCTGCAAGTTTGTACCGTTGTACGAAGTGCTCCCTGTTTCAACCCCTAGCAACTATTTTTCTTTGTTTCTATGAGTTTGATGTGGTTTTGGTTTTTTGCTTTTGGGGTTTCTTTTTGTTTGTTTGTTTCATTTTTTGGTGTTTTTTTAGATTCCACATATAAGTAACACCATGCAGTATTATTAGTCTTTCTCTGGCTTATTTCGTTTAGCATAATGCCTTCATGGTCCGTTCATGTCATCACACATGGCAGGGTTTCTTTTTTTTTCTTATGACTGAATAATAGACCACATCTTTATCTATTTATATATGGACAGATAGGTTAGATTATTTCCGTGTCTTGGCTATTGTGAATAATGAAAACTTTTAAAAATATAACTCACAATTTCCTAGGAAATTCATTCCATTGTGAGAAGCAAAATAGACTTTAGAGGTTAATGTAAGGAAAGAAATAAAAATCGAAGGAGGATTGAAACAGAGCTGTGTTCCTACTCTGCATTCTATGTAATTCTAGTTCTACTAGTATTCCCCATCCCCTTGACCAAAGAAGTTTAGAAACTGCTACTTTTTTTTTTTTTAAGATTTTATTTAGGGGCACCTGGGTGGCTCAGTGGGTTAAGCCACTGCCTTCGGCTCAGGTCATGGTCTCAGGGTCCTGGGATCAAGCCCCGCATTGGGCTCTCTGCTCAGCGGGGAGTCTGCTTCCCCCCTCCCGCGCCTGCCTCTCTGCCTACTTGTGATCTCTGTCTGTCAAATAAATAATAAGTAAAATCTTTTAAAAAAACAAAACAAAAGGGACGCCTGGGTGGCTCAGTTGGTTAAGCGGCTGCCTTAGGCTCAGGTCATGATCCCGGTGTCCTGGGATCGAGTCTCACATTGGGCTCCTTGCTCAGCCGGGAGCCTGCTTCTCCCTCTGCCTCTGCCTGCCATTCTGTCTGCCTCTGCTCACTCTCTCTAACAAATAAATAAAATCTTTTTAAAAAATAATAAAAAAAAAAACAAAACAAAAACAGAAAACAATCTATCAGGCACCAGGCTCACTGTTTCTTTTTTTTTTAAGATTTTATTTATTTATTTGACAGAGATCACCCAGGCACCCCCAGAAACTGCTACATTTGATATCCCTTTCCCCTTTGTTGTTTCTAATGTATATTGGCATATTTAAGGCTCAAAGATGTCCTTCAGTAGAGAAAACTGCATAATTTTGTCTTAAGCTAAATCTCTGTGTATTTTTTTTAAGATTTTGCTTATTTATTTGACAGAGATCACAAGTAGAGAGAGAGGGGGAAGCAGGCTCCCCGCTGAGCAGAGATTTCCCCATGTGGGACTTGATCCCAGGACCCTGAGACCATGACCTGAGCTGAAGGCAGAGGCTTTAACCCACTGAGCCACTCAGGCACCCCTCTCTGTGTATTTATCTGGTTACAGGAATAGTTTGAGAAATACCCGAATCATATTCTAACAGTTGTCTATTCTCTTTTACTTTTGATTAATAAATAGTAGAAATTCATGTCTGTACTGTCCCCTGAAATATCTTACACAATTTTTATTCAACATCTTTTATGTGCTCTGTCATTGTGAGAGGTAAAAAACAAGTGTCAGTGTGGGCCTGATTGAACACTGAATGATGAAGTAAGCCCCTGACCATAAGATAGCCCTAAACCGTGTGGAAAAGTCTTTGGCAGCAGCAGAAGCATCAACACAGCTCTGATGTCCTGCATTCCAGTTGCCTAGATATGTTGATAAAAACCCAAAAAAGTATGGAAGAAGCAAGAGGGGACTAAGCACATAGGCAGAAAAAGGCCAGGAGGAAAGACGTACTTAGCACCCATGAAATAGAATTAATAGTAGTGATGGAATGAGGACAAGGAGGACAACCGCAACAAAGAGGCCCGCAGCTGGCTGGGGGAGGACAGACAGCACCTGCACCTCTGTCATCCTGTCGCCTAGGTGTTTTGGTGTTGCCAGCTCCCAGACCACAGGACTCATGGACACCGTCATACCACATATAAGGCCATCAGCTGAGATAGTTTAACATTTTAACAGTGCACCATGGCCTCCAAATGTGGGGATCACAGACTCACACGGCTTTAGGGACTGCGTGAGAAAACTAACACAGCAGGTCACCTGGAGGAAAAATCAGTGATTGGGACCATTGTATAACATGTTTTCATACAGAAAACATAAGCTCTGTTTTACCACATACTTTGGTTTTTAAAGGGGAGCCAGAAATATGGATGTTTCTGGAATTACTTTGTTTTTAAGCTTTGGCTCTAGTTTTTTGTTTTTTTTTTTTTAAGATTTTATTTATTTGACAGAGATCACGAGTAGGCAGAGAGGCAGGCAGAGAGAGAGGAGGAAGCAGGCTCCCTGCTGAGCAGAGAGCCAGATTCGGGGCTCCATCCCAAGACCCTGAAATCATGACCTGAGCCGAAGGCAGAGGCTTAACCCACTGAGCCACCCAGGTGCCCCTTGGCTCCAGTTTTTATTTCATCTTATGTTTAATAAACACCAGGGGATACTGGGTGAGAATGTCTGAACTCTGTTACATTTGCTGAAAGTAAGAAGTTGTTATAAAAAATCTGGCAGTATCTGGTAAAGTTGAAGACATGCACGCATGACCAATCAGTTGCAATTGTCCATATATACCTTGGAGACCCTCTTACACCACACTCACAGAGACTCATAGGGTGAATATCTCGGCATTGTTTCAGACTGTCCCCCAGATAAGCAAGTTGCAGATAGCAAAGCGCATATGAAATGATCTCTGAATTTTATAAACAGTGCTAGAACAGCCTCTGTGTACTGTTTATGCTTACACAGAACACAGCAAGGAGACACATCACCTGCAGGAGAGTTGTTACCTACAGGAAGGAGGGTTGGGAAGCCAGATGTACTAGGAAGTTATTGAACATTTTAAGCAAAGAAAGGATATGACATAATGGCTTTTTTAAAGAGGTCACTTGGGGGCACTTGGGTGGCTCAGTTGGTTAGCGTCTGCCTTTGGCTCAGGTCATGACTCCAGGGTCCTAGGATGGAGCCCTGGATCTGGCTCCCTGCTCAGCACGGAGTTTGCTTCTGCTTCTCCCTCTGCCCCCACCCCCACTTGTGTACATGCTCTCCTCCCACCCGCCAAATGAATAAATAAAATCTTAAAAAAAAAAAGAGGTCACTTTGACCACTCTATGGACAATGTACTGTAGAAGAACAAGAGGGGAAGCATGGAGAGCAGGTAGAAGGTGTTAAAGTGGGAGAGATGTAGCTTGAATTCTTCACAGTGTAAATGTACTTCTAAGCCAGGGTTTCTCAACTTGGCACTGTGGGCATTTGGGGCTGGTTCATTCTTTGATGTAGGGGCTGTCCTGTGGTCTATAGTGCACTATAGTAGGCATAACAGCATCTCTGGCCTCTACCTACTACGCACCAGAAGCACTCCTCACCCCCCAGTTGTGGCAACCAAAAATGTTTCCAAATGTCTCAGTTAAGAACCACTAGTCTACACGCAGTATATTACTGTGAATTCCAAGTGTAAATTTCCAGTCCATATATAAGAGGAGGAGACCAGGCTGAGCTTGAGTAAATTGGGAGATTTTGTGGAGGAGGGAAGATTTGAAATAGTCTCTGCAGGCAGCTGGAATACATACAGACTTCCCAGAGACGCTATATCTTGAGTGTTTTAGAACAGAAAATAGAAAGCTTTCCCTTAATTGTATATTCCCCTCTAGTTTATGCCCTGCCCCTGCTTCTCCAAGACTTCTGAGATGCTTGCAAGAGGTCTGTTCATTGGCTGCCTGGGTGGCTCAAATGTTGTATATGCCTTGGACTCAGATCATGATCCCAGGGTCCTGGGATCGAGCCCAGCATCGGGCTCCCTGCTCAGCGAGAAGCCTGCTTCTCCCTCTCCCACTCCCCCTGCTTTGTTCCCTCTCTCGCAGTGTCTCTCTCTGCCAAATAAATAAAATCTTTAAAAAAAAAAAAAAAGGAAAGAAGAGGACTAGTCATCCACTCTTTATTTCCATAGCTTTTAGTTCCAACAACAGCTCTCTTGCTAACACCAGGGTCCCCGCCAAATCCGGGGAATCTTTCCAGTCCGTTTTTATGTTACCGTCACCTTCACTCCCTCAGTCGTTTTCTGCTCTTAAAATGTTATTTCCTTACAAAATAAAAAATGTAAACCACAGTTCATGTATAGGAATATTAATCTCTACATTACTGAAATTTGCAAATATGTGCCTCTTCTGCTTCATAAAATATTACACAGCCATTAAAACCAACTTTTGCAGAAATGTATCATGTACTACGAAGCATTACAGTGTGGATTAAGAAAACCAGGTTTCAAATTTTTGCAGTCAGTATACTCTCACCCACACTAACACACATGTATTTATGCACATGAGTTTAGCAAAAGGCTGGCAGGGAGTGCATCAAAATGTTAGCGTTCGTTTCCTGACAGGCAGTGTGTTACTTTAATAATCCACAAGGAGGGTGGTGTACTGAAAACACTGGCTTCTCTGGTTTCCTGCATTCTCTTCCCTCTGTGGGCATTCTTCAGGCATTCTCTCATCTGTACCCTACACACTGAGAATTCCCAAAGCTGACCCTCCACCCATCCGGTCCTGTTTCCGACTGACTTAAGACTCTACCTGGTGATGTTCTGCTGTGTCCACTTGGATGTCCCAGGAATATCTCTCAAAAATCAGCATGTCCCAAACTGACACTGTTTCATCCCTCTTTCTCTGTGAGCTTTCCTTTTGCCTTCCCTGTCCCAGTCAGTGGCATTCACCATTTGTCCTATCACCTAAGTTGGAAGGCATCCTACCCTTCTTTGCTCCTTCCTCCACATCCAGCCCACTCCAAGTGAGCTGATTCTGTCTCTGAGTCCATCCCGTAGCTCTCTCCCTCTGCCCCACTTTCACTCGCTACCCTTTAGTTCAGGTGGTGCTCTAAATAGGATTCCTAGACAAATCCTACTGGTCTTTCCGCTTCTAGACCGGTTCTGTCCAACATGGTAGCCACTAGCCCCATGTGGCTTTTGAGCACTTTAGATGTGTTGTAAATGGCAAATACACTTCATTAATATTCTTATATTGATTACATGCTGAAATGATAATATTTTAGAGGCATTGGATTAAATGAGACATACTGTTGAAATCTTCCTTGCCTGTTTTATTTTAGGGTTTGTTTTTTTTTTTTTAATGTATCCAGCAGAAAATTTCAAATGTCATACGTGGCTTGCATTATCTCTCTAATGGATCCTTATGCACCTAACTGCACCCCCCCTTGATTTGTTCTCTGCATTGCTGCCAGAATATCGTGCTGAAAACCAGACTCCCCTAGCTAAAAATCATTTGAAGTCCTTTGGGATAAAATGTAAGATTTGTTCAGCACACACTGCTTTCCCTAAAGGCATTTGGTTCAAAAACTTTTGAAACACTGCTGTCCAAACAAAGTATCCAGCTAGATTGAGCAGGTAGGTTGGCAGCTTTCAACCCCTAATCTAGTGACTGTCATCTCTGTGGCACCTCTGCCTTCAAATACTCAATAGCTATTAGATAGTTGGTACACTGTAAGTAGATGTAATGAGAGCCCTATATCAATGCTGCATTGGTACTGAACAGAAATTTTAATACAAGCCATTAAAGGACAACCACATTCCTAATGCTCCTTTTGAAAATTCCCTGCTGGGCTCTGCACTTTGTCCTAGTGGACCAGATGTTTGAGTGGGTGTTCTGAAGAGGTGGAAGTGGTGGTGAGGATCTAGCCTCCACCTACAGGAGGTGATGGTGGGCGAACCAAGTGGGAAGAGAAACCCCAGTGTATTGATCATGCCAGAAGGATTAGATGAAAAGCTATAAGGTCTGAAAATTTGGTGTTTATGAGATGATCTGTCTTTGGGAGAGGGGGAACCATAAACAGGAGAATGTTGGATAAAATGACAGAACAAAAAACGGGTTGTATAAATTTATTAGTATTTAGTATTTAAGTACAAATACTAAATAAACTTATAATTAAAACAGCTGTCAGGGCACCTGGGTGGCTCAATCAGTGAAGCATCTACCTTTGGCTCGGGTCATATCCCAGGGTCCTGGGATCGAGCCCTGCATTGGGCTCCTTGCTACCCCTCCCCGCTGCTCCTGATCTCCCTCTCCCTCTTAAATAAATAAATAAAATGCTTTTAAATTTTTTTAAAAATAAATAAAACAGCTGTCTCCTAACTCTGTTTTGGCCATCTGGAATGTGTCTTATTTGTCCATCAGTATATGTCTAGGATAGCTGGCAGACTAAGAGAGCCATAGCTGAGGATATTTACCAAGGTGGAGGTTGCTAGGTTGTGTTCTCATGGGCATGATTTGATAACATATATAATACTGTGACAGCCATCTCGACAGAACTTAAGGTCTTTTCACGTACTGAAATACTGTTTTTACTTTGGCTTTGATGTTGAACCACTATCAGAGGTTTGATTTTTCTATCACTGTGTTACCCTTCCTTCCTCAGGGGACTGTGATATGTTGCATGTTCAGAGAAGGGTATCTTCAGCTTCCTCATGGGGTAGCAGCACAACATTTTTAGGGGAGACATACTTGCTAGAAGTTTGCTGCTAGTTACTCCTTCCATAACCTTGTGACTGAGCTGCCACAAAGATGCCTCCTGCACAGCTCTTTCTTTCCTCCCACAGCAAAACTCACAGTAACCTCAGGAACATTAGTCTATGGTTTGCTCAGTCCCATTTCTGTGTTTTTCCCCCATCTTGTTTCAGTGGTGTCTTATGTGTCCAGAACACTTCTGCTTCTGCCTCCCTCCCAGCCTCTAAAATAAGGATAAACGCTCTGTTTGCACTTTTCAGAAAGATAAAAATGAAAAAATTCATTTGTACTGTGATTCTATTCCTCTTTCCAAGCTTACTTATATTGTCAGTCTTCACTGTTTTATGTTGAAGGAACGTCAGGCATCAGCAAGTAGGTGATAGGTTACATTTGGAGCAGGGATACTTCCCTGTTCCTAAAATCACATATACACAGAAGTGCCCTTAAGGCCAACCCTAAAACACACCTGACTTATTTCCTCTTAGGGTTCCCCAGGAGAGTGAGAATAGACTTCTTCTTCTCTACTTCTTCTCCTCAAACAAGCAAGGTGCCTCCCTCATTCCTGACTAGGGCTCCTCCTGGCCCTCCCTAGAACCAAAAACAAGTATTACCTCCACACAGCCAACCCTCCAGCAGAGGTTCTGTACCTCAGATACCCAGTAAATCCCCTAACCTAGGAGCTTAAAAAAAATCCAAAAGCCCTAGGGGCGCCTGGGTGGCTCAGTGGGTTAAAGGCTCTGCCTTCAGCTTGGGTCATGATCCCAGGATTCTGGGATTGAGCCCCACATTGGGCTCTCTGCTCAGCAGGGAGCCTGCTTCCCCCTCTCTCTCCCTGCCTGCCTCTCTGCCTACTGGTGATCTCTCTCTGTCAAATAAATAAAATCTTTTTTAAAAAAATCCAGGGGCACCTGTGTGGCTCAGTGGGTTAAGCCTCTGCCTTCGGCTCAGGTCATGATCTCAGGGTCCTGGGATCGAGCCCCGTATCAGGCTTGCTGCTCAGTGGGGAGCCTGCTTCTCCCTCTCTCTGCCTGCCTCTCTGCCTACTTGTGAACTCTGTCTGTCAAATAAATAAATAAAATCTTTTAAAAAAAAAATCCAGAAGCCCAGGCCACACTTCAGACCATTTAGATCTGACTCTGGCTGGGACCTTAGGCATCAGTATACTTTAATGTCAGTGCGTGCTGTGGTTTTTAAAGGTCTTTGTTACCTTCGTGCCTCTCCGAGCTGGTGCCTAGACTTAAAGTTTTGGAGAATATGGCCCTTAGGTTCCATAGGGGAAGAGCATTATATTGTTTGTCATGACTAACTGTAATGCTACCACCCACTGACAGCTGTCATTTATTGATCAGTTACATGTCAGGCACTCTACTGTCTCTCTGTATGTTGTCTTCATGTTTTTACTGCATCTTTATATATATTATATTTACTTTTTGTACTTTATTCTTTTTTACTATGTTTATTCTTAACTACGAAGTGGTTCTTATTATTACCATTTCACAGAGAGGAAAAGGAAGTGTTAGGAAGGATAGGTGATGTGGTCAGAATCATACAACCAGTAAATGAGGGGAAACCTGATAATGTGGGTCACATGTTAGGTTGGGAACAAAGAAGAAAAAGCCGTAAAACAAATAGTTGGTACACTAATTACAATTACGCCAACAGTTTACCATTTGTGCCTGATTACAATATATCACAATAATGATTATGATTGTAAATACTGTTAAACAGATAGCATTAACTTGGGCAAATTTCTTTTGATTATAGCATAGCTCAAATCTTTAATGAATAGCTAGTAATTATAGCTAATATTTTATTGAGTATTTACTATACACTAGGCATCAGAGCAAATACTTTATGTATATTTCATTTAACCATACTGAAAAAAAAGAACACTCCAAGTTCTGTACTATGATTTTCCCTTTTTTACTGAAATAAACTGACATAGAACATAATGATTTTGTCTGCGTATGTGTCTCAAAATGCCTATCACAGCAAGTTTAGTTAACATCCACCACTACACATAGTTAAACACTTTTCTTTTCCTGTGATGAGAACTTTTAAGTTCTCTCTTGGCTACTTTCAAGTAGACAACACAGTAGTGTTTAGAGTAGAAGAGACAGAGCTTGGGGGAAATTGAGTAGCTTATGTGGTAAATGGCACATCAGCATCCCAGTATGCGGGACTCAGACCATACTCTCCAGCCCTTCCCGGTTCCAGGTCCTAGTTTAATAAGCTGTAAATGAATACCACACTTCAGCGTGCTCAGCCTTTGCACTTCTTACCGAGGTGGAATGGTTGTCCATTTGAAACTGATAACATGGCCTGTGAGGTGGTTACAATTATTTTATAAAAGCCTACAAGAGGTTCCTTCTATGCTATTAACAGTTATTGTTTTGACTATATATGATGGTAGTCTCCAGAAATCTCGTTGTGTAAGAACAACTCCTATTCATTTTTTTCTCATTTCAATCACATAAAACCAACCTATCTTCTTAGATTTTAAAGAAACAAAACAAAACAGTAACTTCCAGGCACCTGGGCAGCTCAGTCAGATAAGTGTCTGTCTTGGGCTTGGGCCATGATCTCAGGGCCCTGGCATCAGCCTGCATGGGGCTCCCTGCTCAGTGGGGAGTCTGCTTCTCTCTCCCTTTTGCCCCTCCCTCCTGCTCATTTGCATGTGCACTCATGCTGTCTCTCAAATAAATGAATAAAAGCTTTTTTTTTTAAAAAAAACCAGTAACTTCTAGAGTTACCTTAGTTCTTGAATTGTGTGTTTCAATAAGGAATGGTAGAATCTGTGTATATTTAAAATAATCATTTTGGGGATGTCTGGATGGCTCAGTTGGTTGAGCATCCAACTCTTGGTTTCCACTCAGGTCATGATCTTAGCGTTATGAGATTGAGCCCCATGTCGAGCTCCATGCTGCCTGCTTAAGATTCTTTCCCTCTGCCCCTCAGTCTCTTTCTCTCTCTCTCCTCTTCCTCCTCCCTCCATCTCTATAAACAAACAAACATTTTGTATTAAAAATTGATCCCAAAATGTGCACGTTAAGAGACTTGATTAATAACAAATATTTTGGGGTGCCTAGGTGGCTCAGTGGGTTAAACCTCTGCCTTCGGCTCAGGTCATGATCTCAGGGTCCTGAGATCAAGCAAGCCCCACATCCTGCTCTCTGCTCAGTGGGGAACCTGCTTCCCCCTCCCGCTCTGCCTGCCTCTCTGCCTACTTGTGATCTCTCTCTCTCTCTGTCAAATAAATAAAATCTGTAAAAAAAAACAAAAACAAAAACAAATATTTTATGAAATGTTTGAGGTAGGAGGCATTCAGTTTAAAAGATCATCTATGAAGGGACGCCTGGGTGGCTCAGTGGTTAAGCCACTGCCTTCGGCTCAGGTCATGATCTCAGGGTCCTGGGCCTGGGATCCAGCCCCGCATCGGGCTCTCTGCTCAGCAGGGAGCCTGCTTCCTTCCCCTCTCTCTGCCTACCTCTCTGCCTACTTGTGATCTCTCTCTCTCTCTGCCAAATAAATAAATAAATAAATAAATAAATAAATGATCATCTATGAAATAACGAAACCTGAACCTAGAGGACCCGCAAATATCAGCATATTAGTATTACAAGAAAGTAATTGGCATGTCTGATTCCAATTCCTGGTGATGGAGAAAGCGTCACCTTCTCCCAGCCCTGGTTCAGTCACATGGTGTTGTAGGTGATCTTTTTGAAAGACTCTTTGTTTCATCTTTGTCCAACTCCTCTTTCAGGGGTTACACCCAGTGGAGAACCCATAGGCTTGGGGTTTAGAAAACCTGGATTCCTGTTGTATCTCTCTTAACTCTCTAATACTTTGTTCTGCTGTGAGGTTTCCAACATTGCTCAAAGAGATGTTGCAGAATCAGGGCTAACTTAATACTGCTTCAGTAATGCCGCTCCTTCATAGCATTAGTGTGTGTGTAGACTAAATAAGATACTGTATGTTCGGGGCGCCTGGGTGGCTCAGTGGATTAAGCCGCTGCCTTCGGCTCAGGTCATGATCTCAGGTTCCTGGGATCGAGCCCCGCATCGGGCTCTCTGCTCCGCGGGGAGCCTGCTTCCTCCTCTCTCTCTGCCTGCCTCTCTGCCTACTTGTGATCTCTCTCTCTGTCAAATAAATAAATAAAATCTTAAAAAAAAAAAAAAAAGAAAAAGAAATTATTAAAAAAAAAAAAGATACTGTATGTTCATGGTTGAAATCCAGTAAATGTGATGCGCTTGATGTATCGCGATAAGTGTACAATAATACAGAATTCCTTGTAATCCTATAATGGAATCTGTAGTCTTTCAAAGATCCCTTGAAGCTGGTTTATTATGTCAGCAAAAAATCCCATCTGGGGGCGCCTGGGTGGCTCAGTGGATTAAGCCTCTGCCTTCGGCTCAGGTCATGATCTCAGGGTCCTGGGATCGAGCCCCACATCCGGCTCTCTGCTCCGTAGGGAGCCTGCTTCCTCCTCTCTCTCTGCCTGCCTCTCTGCCTACTTGTGATCTCTCTCTGTCAAATAAATAAATAAAATCTTTAAAAAAAAATCCCATCTGGAACCATATAGAACTAGATTGCACCTAATTTTTCTCCCAAGCTAGTAACTTCCTTCTCATTTGTTGTGTTTCGGTTTTTTGTTTTGTGTTGTGTTTGTTTTTATTTTATTTATTTATTTGACAAGGAGAGAGAGAGAGTGAGAGAGGGAACACAAGCAGGGGGAGCGGGAGAGGGAGAAGCAGGCTTCCCGCTGAGCAGGAAGCCTGATGCAGGGCTCGATCCCAGGACCCTGGGATCATGACCTGAGCCGAAGGCAGAGGCTTAACGACTGAGCCACCCAGGTGCCCTGTTTTTGTTTTTGTTTCTGTTTTTGGCAGCATAAAACTCATTTTGCTGTTTGAATGTATGTGTGCTGCTGTTACTCTTTGGGTGTGTCCTCTCTGCTAATTTGAATCAAGTTCCTTCTGCTTTATGATCTGATGGAAGGGTTGTAAACTCAAGCTCCTTCAAGGATCAAGTGTCAGGTTGTCATGTCATGGGAGGTATTGGTTTGCGGGGCTAGGGGATGCATGGCCCTACCCAAAGGCATTCACATTTTTTTTTAAATATTTTATTTATCTGACAGAGAGAAATCACAAGCACGCAGAGAGGCAGGCAGAGAGAGAGGAGGAAGCAGGCTCCCTGACAAGCAGAGAGCCCGATGCGGGGCTCGATCCCAGGACCCTGAGATCATGACCTGAGCCGAAGGCAGAGGCTTTACCCCACTGAGCCACCCAGGCGCCCCCACATTTTATTTTTAAATTGAACACCATTAGGGGCATCTGGGTGGCCCAGTCAACCAGGTGAACATCATCAGTCTCTTGGTTTCGGCTCAGGTTGTGATGTCAGGATCTTGGGATCCAGTTTGGGCTCTGCACTCAGCAGGGAGTCTGCTGGAGGATCCTTTCCCTCTGCCCCTTCCCTACCTCACCCCGACCCTAAGGTGTGTCTGTCTGTCTGTCTGTCTCTCTCAAATAAGTGAATAAATCTTTTTTTAAAAAAGAGTCCCTGGTTCTTAGGAGAAGCAAAAGTATCAAAGAAAAGTCCTCTTTCGGGCGCCTGGGTGGCTCAGTGGTTTAGGCCGAGGCCTTCGGCTCAGGTCATGATCTCAGGGTCCTGGGATCGAGTCCCGCATCGGGCTCTCTGCTCAGCAGGGAGCCTGCTTCCCTCTCACTCTCTCTGCCTCTCTGCCTACTTGTATCTCTCTCTGTCAAATAAATAAATAAAATCTTTAAAAAAAAAAAAAGAAAGAAAAGTCCTCTTTCCTCGATATTCTCATCTCCAGTTGACAATTCAAATAAGGAAAACTTTGAAACTATCTCACATAGCTTCAAAGGTGGCAAAAGCCTGATATTTAGTAATGGCTAACCAAAGTTTGTCTTAATAATTTAGGTATAATGTCCTAGAATTTATTATTGTATTTATACCACATTGTTCTCATTTGAGAAACTAGTAAGTTGGCTTTAAAACCACAGGATTGGGGCACCTGGGTGGCTCAGTCAGTTAAGCATCTGCCTTGGGCTCAGGTCATGATTCCAGGATCCTGGGATTAAGCCCCTCATCGGGCTCCCTTCTTCTCCCTCTCCCTCTGCTGCTCACCCTGCTTGTGCGCTCTCAAAATAAAATCTTCAAAAAAATGAAACCATGGGAATGTATCTTTCTTGAAGTTTTTAAAAACACTTTGGTCCAACTTACTGGACTTTGAAACCCGCTTGAGTGGTAGCCTTGCTTAGTAATAAAACAGTTCTTTCCACTGCCACTTAATGGAAAGCCTTTTCACACTCCTCAGCAGACAACTGCTCTAAGTGTACCTCAGTTACATTCTTATTTTCTAAAAGGGAAAACAGGAAAAATATCACTGCCACTACCCCACTCCCATCACCTAAAAGCAAGTTTATTAGACAGCTAACACTCCTCTCTGGTCTGTTATACTTTACCCTTCAGGATTATCCAGTCCTTTTCTCCTTCCTTCCCTCCTTCTCTCTCTGTCTGTCTCTGTCTTTCTTTCCTTCCTTCTTCCCTCCTTCCTTCCTTCTCTGTCTCTTTCTTTCGTCTTTCTTTCTACATTTATGATGAATGCTTAATGTTATAAAAGCTACTTGGATGGTTTTGACATCAGAGTTATAAAGTATGTTTTAAAGGGATGGCACTAATCTGGGTGAATATTTGTAAGAGCAGCTAGATGACATAGCAAAGTCGGACAGCAATCATTTCTTCACTTCTGCCCCATTTCTTCTAAGCAGATACACTTAGGGTGCTTCTCAGTGATAGTATATATAAAGAATGGTCTCCAAAATGAGATTGGCAGCTTTAATTTGTTTGATATGTGCAATCATAATCTGTGTTAAATTCAAAATGCTTGTCCAATCAAGGATTCAATATAGAAAAGAGGCAATAACAAGCATGCTGCACGCTGTAATAAAGAAATCTGTTGATTGAAAACAGTTTGTATATTTTGGAAATGATAGGGAATGTAATTGGTAAGAAAGAAAAGGATAAGGCTTCATAAATAATGGGAAATAGAGCATAGTTTTTACTGATAACACTAACTCGATTTAATAACATTTTGGTGTTTAGTTTTTGTGTGCCAGAAAATAAGAAAGGTGGGTCCTTTCTTGTTACTCTAAATGTCATGTTTAATGGAGTGACTTTTTGTTTGGTTCTTTGTTTCATTCTGTTTTTGTGGAGAGCATCTTTCACAGGTCTGATCTTGGGCAACGGTGGGTTTTGTGCTCTGTTCTTCAAGAACTTTCACAGAACATCTTTCCTTTGTTTTCTCAACCAAGAAGACTAGGTATATATTTAACTTTTTTGCTTTTGTTGCTGCTACAAAGTTTTCCATGAATGTATATTCTTGTGGTGGAAGAGTTAAGCAACAGAGAAGTGTACAGGGCAAAGCATAATGGTCCTCCATCCCCCACGGCACTCCCACTCCCCTCCCTGAGGCTACCATGCTTTAGTGGGCATCCTTCCAGCGCTTTTATACATGTATATCTGGGCAGATATTCATATGCAAATCATTTGAGGGGCTATACTATTAAGAAATGGGACTTTGCTCTTCCTGTCATTTTCAAGTCTGCTTTTTGCACAGATATAAAAATATACATATATATCAAGTCACTCCCTGGAGGGCTGGTAATAGCAGCTTTGCACTAGAAACATGCTGTTATTATGGACACCAGCAGGTGTGTCTTGGGTGGGTTAGCAAGGAGCCTCTTCACAAAGCTCTGCCCCAGGGCACAAGCGTCCCTGTAGGGAAGGGAAGTTCTTCCACTCAGTTGGCTGGTTTCCAGCTTTTCTCTTTGAAGAATAAATTCTTCAACAATTGGAACTTTCCCTCAACTAAAATACCTTTAACAGTACCCTTACCTGTCTTTTCTTAAATTTACCTTTTCTCCTTTTTTTAAAGTTCCTTTCCCCATTAATTTAAAATCCTGCACTTAGGGGCACCTGACTGGCTCAGTCAGTAGAGTATGCAACTCTTGATCTCAGGATCATGAGTCCGAACCCCATGTTAAAAAGTGAAAAAAGAAAGTCCTGGAACATCTGGGTGGCACAGTTGGTTGAGCGTCCAACTCTTAGTTTCAGCTCAGGTCATGATCTCAGAGTCATGAGATCGAGTCCCACCGGGCTCCACACTCAGCACTGAGTCTACTTGGGATTCTTCTTTCCCCCCTCCTGCTTATGCTCTCTCTCTCTCTCTTAAAATAAATAAAATAAAATCTTTTTTGAAAATACTACATTTAGACTTAGTAATCTCATTTTACATAAAAATTCAGCTATTCAGAAAGTTCTAACTAGAAATTTCCACTGTACCGTATTAGTGGGTGTTCGTAATGATAGAATACTATCTGATTCAGAAGAGACTTGAAGAATGTAAGTTATTAATATATGATACTGTGTTACCATTTTAAAAATTGGCAAATAATCTTTTATTTCCCTTCCATTAACCTTCATGTTGAGGTGACCAGAATACTCAGTTCCCTGCATCCGTTCTAAATAAACTGGACTTGGGGCACCTGGATGATGCAGTTGGTTAAGTGCCCGACTCCTGGTTTCAGTTCAGGTAGTGATCTCAGGGTCCTGAGATCAAGCCCAACCTCAGCACAGTCTGCTGAAGTTTCTCTCTGTCTCTCCCCACAAAGCACTCGCTCTCTCTGTCTAAAATAAATAAATAAATAAATAAATATTTTCAAAATATTAATCAACTGCATGACTATATAAAGAATGAAATTACTAACCAACATTGAAGTGCCACATTTAGTATATATTATCAAATTAAGTATTTGCTATAAGCAGAATCCATCTTCTTCATAAGCTCTGTTTGTATGGGACTGCATTTCTTCTCCCTTGGCAAACACCTGGCAGTGTAGCACTTTTTATAAAAATTTTTTCAGTTTTTTATTTATTTAAGTAGACTCTACACCCAGTGTGGGGTTCCGAGTCACCCCCCGCCACCACCCAGGATCAAGAGTCACACGCTCTGACTCAGCCGGCCAGGTGTACCTTTAGCACTTTTGAATCCAAGTTCACAGAACTTGCCCCTCTATTCAGTCTCATCAACATGCAGTGAGCATGTTCTCTCTGCCAGGCCTTCCTTCTTCCAAGAGACAAGCACATAGTGTCCTCATTCTCTGAGAAGCCATAATCTAATGGTGGAGAGGGAGCCCGCATAGAAGAAGGGTTCTTAATTCTGCTAGTGGTGGGATGATTTCTGTTCTGCTTGTAGCAAAACCTTCTCGTGATGAAGAAGGGAAGGTTAGAATAGTCTGTGGTCAGGGATGAGAAAATAAGCAGCCCCCTGTACCCCAGGCAAGATTCTAATGACAGAATTCATCCCTGCAGAAAGAAAGTGAACTAAAATGGCATCCAGATCTACACCAGGAACACTCCTTTCTGAACTTTTTTTTATTTCATACTCTAGCTTTCTTGTCTTTAACTGAACTCTCTTAAATATTTCATCACACACGTGTGGGTAATTTGAAAGAGTGCTCACTAGTGTACTCTTCCTGTATAACATATCCTGTGGAACATACACAAAAGATCAGTTCTTAAGGGGCGCCTGGGTGGCTCAGTGGGTTAAGCCTCTGCCTTCGGCTCAGGTCATGATTCCCAGGGTCTGGGGATTGAGCCCAGCATTGGGGGGGGGGGGGTGTCTCTGCTCAGCAGGGAGCCTGCTTCCCTTCCTCTCTCTCTCTCTCTGCCTGCCTCTCATCTCTGTCTGTCAAATAAGTAAATAAAATCTTAAAAAAAAAAAGATCAGTTCTTAAGTGGATAGGACTGAGAAACATTATTTTTATTTTATTTTAACGTTTTATATATTTATTTGACAGAGGCAGAGTGTGAGCTCAAAAACAAGCAGGGAGAGCAGCCAGGCAGAGGGAGAGGGAGAAGTGTGCTCCCTGTGGAGCAGGAAGCCCCTTGCAGGGCTGGATCCCAGGACCCTGGGATCATGCCCTGAGTCCAGGGCAGATACTTAGCCAACTAAGCCACCACCTTGCCCCAGAAACATTATTTTTTTAAGTATTTATATATGTTATCTTTAATCCAGGCTTCCCCCCACCCTGAGAATCTTTTGAAAGACCATTTGACAGGTTTAGTTCAAACTAGTTTAATTTAGCT
The DNA here is from genome assembly GCF_922984935.1 of Meles meles. NCBI lineage: Eukaryota > Metazoa > Chordata > Mammalia > Carnivora > Mustelidae > Meles > Meles meles. The sequence continues at coordinate 20,785,962 of NC_060087.1, forward strand.
AAGGCGCCTTAACTGAGCAAACAGTGGCTTCACTATTTCCTCCTGTGGTAAAAGTGGACCAGTCCATGAGAGGTCCCTGTCAAACCCTTGCCCACAGGACAGAATCGAGAAGATGGAGAGAAGAGGGTATCTTGAAATCTGAGTTGCACATGTAGCGTCTGAAACTCAGACCAAGCAAGTGCAGCCAGCATCCAGCCAAATAGCAAATATTAGTAAGTCTTAGGGTCTTTGTTTTTGGAAATGAAAAGTACAAAGTACATAAAAATAAAAGTACAAAGAAGTGTTGGTCATTCTTCCCATAACTAATAGAAGACACACATTTGAGGTGCCGTCAGCACACAAACCCATGTGTGCATAAATCAGTCCAGATTCGTGATCGTTAGTAGCCATCTTGTGATTTCATCCCATCTTCTCTGGTCAGAAGAGCTCAGTGTGGTGCCCTCTCTACCCTGTGATGCCCCACGGCTGGGAGGGTCTCCATGTGCCCTGCACTCTGTGAGGCAGGGGACAACCTGTGATGTACCAAATGTCATTACACCACACAGGTGGGAATTGACACCAGGGCATCTGGTCTCTTACCTGCTTGTTCCTTGCCTGTGGCTTGTGGACACTGCAAAAGCGGTGTGGCTTCTTTTGATGAGCAAACGTGATCAAACTGCGCCAGAATATATTCACATCGGGTCCAGTGAGATGAGTAATGGGTGACGTGTAGCTACTGCAAAACAACAATTCATAACCCAGGCGGGTTTTTAGAGGGCTTTCGCCTCACACTGTCCCCTGGCCCTTTTGTTGACCTCTTTAAGCATTCCTGGCAGTGCTTGCCAGCCTTACTCTGCCAGGCCCCCGTGAGTCCACCTCCCAGCCAATGCAGACCTGCATTGTAGCAGTGTGAGGGCAGACTGGCTCTTTTTATATTTACTAATCATGTAAATGCTATCATTGTGAGTAATCAATATTTTATTGCCTTAAGCCTTTAATAACGGCTTAAAGACTATAAAAGGTGGTAAAAATGCTATTAGTATTACCTTACGACTCTAATAGGTGGACCAAGATATTATTTAGGTTTTGAAAGCTAATTAGAGGAAGGATTTCATGAGAAGAGGAAATCCTTCACAAAGGCAGCACTCAGGATATGATTGTTAATATTCCTAGAACCGAATGGGGCACTTGGCTGCCGCAGTCAGAGGAGCGCACGACTCTAGATCTTGGGGTTGTGAGTTCAAGCCCCATGCTAGGGGTAGAGTTTACGTAAATAAGTAAAAACTTCTAAAATATAAAGTTGCTAGAACCCAAAAGTATGCTTAAGACAACATATTCAGAGGAACTTGGGGGAAATGATGAACTGCTATTGTATCTACAAGACTTCGGATCTTGGTGAGTTTTCTGACTTTGCAGAGTGCTGGTGCCAGTCTGTCCACTGGGTTTCCCTGGTGCTTTCCTGTCTGCTCGCCTCTTTCTGAGCACCTGCTCTTGTTGGACCACCTCCATCCCTGGCATTTTCACTTAGGTCTCTTTGCCTTAGATGTACCAGAAACTATCATGAGCTGAAAGGGGAGTTCATCATGGGGATCCAGAGACTCCCAGAGCTTGGGGCCAGGAAGGCAGCTGATGTAGAGCTTGGGCCGCCATCTGGCCTCATCCCCACCGCCCATCTGCACATCAACTCATTCCCTTTCTCTCTCGAGTTAGAGGGTCTTTGTCTGCTCTGGGCACACTGGACAGTGTTTGCTCACGCTGCAGTTCCCACACCTGAACTGAAATATGACCTCTCCCTCATTTCCCATCTCAATTCTGAGTCCCTGGAAGAGGGGCTCTGACCCGGAGGGCAGCATTACCTTGTACAGAATAATTGCTAGGGGCTTACTGTGGCCAGGGAAGGAGACCAACTTTCCAGGAGAGGTTTTCCACAGACCTGGCTGCCACAGGTTTACAGATGACTTTGCTCGTCTAATCAGGCTCTCCCTAAAGCCTGTGCCATGTTTTCTTCTGACAAGACCAGAGAGCTTCCTGAAGACCAGCTTCCTAAAGGAATCTGGAAAAGGAAGTAGGTTTACAGGGTGAGTCCCACTTGCTTTCATCAGCAGCTAGCTTGCCTTTCGACAGTTAGCTCGCATAGTTGACAGGGCGCGCACTTCCTCACCCTTTTTCCTTCCTTCACCCAGTTCTGGCTGTCATATTGGAGAAGGGACCCTAGACAAAGAAACTTGGACTTTGGGGGTACCTGAAGGGCTCAGTCAGTTGAGCATCTGACTCTTGGTTTTGGCTCAGGTCATGATCTCAGGCTTGTGAGATTGAGCCCTGTGTCAGACTCCGCACTCTGTGGAGAAGGAACTTAGACTTTGGCCTGAGAAGTTACGGGTAAGGGCTTCTTACGGGGCTGGTGAAGGCTATGATCCTATCCAGAAACTCCTTTCAAGTTTTATATCTGCATCTGAGCCTTCTAGGTTGACCCTGCTGGCCTCAGGCTGTATTCATTCTAACGGAACTCTTGCCTTTGTCGGGACACATCTGGAGGGTCCTTCGTTTTCCCAGACTTCTTCACATATACAGCCTGCAGTCACCTGTTCCCTCTCTAGTCTCTCCCATTTACCTGAGAAATAATCGTTCACCAAATATAAAAGCGTGCTTTCCCCTCTGGCTGTTCTGAATTGGCTTCTCCATGATCTCCCCACAGTCAGGAGTCCTCCTTGGGAGCCCCCTTCTTTTTTCGATGACATCTGCATTGTGTTGGCTCCTCTCACTGACCCAAAGCAAACCCACGTGTTTAGTTTTTCTCATCAGACCTGCCTGCCCATTGTCGCCCTCCCAACTATATTACTGTTTCCTCTTCTTGGGGATGCCTGTATTCTCAGCCCGTTTTCAAAACAGAGGTGTCATGAATCTAAGCATCTGAACAGTTCTATCCTAGCCCCAGATTCTCTTGACTAGCTTACTCTTCATCCTCATTCAAGTTTCCTTTTCTTCCCATGAATTCCCCATCCACCCAAGAGAGTATTTCATTTTTTTTTAAATAGTCACTTACTTAACAATTGAATGACAGGAGAAATTTTCACCCTGAGGAGGAATTGTGGGATTGGTTGGGCACATGTGAAGAGTGAGCCTCCGCAAGTACCCTCAGACAGTGGTTCCAACCCAGGGGTGATTTTGCCCTCACAGGGGACATTTGGCAATATCTGGAGACATACTTGATTGTCCCAACTGGCATCTAGAGGGCAGAGGTCAGGGATGCTGATGAACATCCACAGTGGACCCAGGACAGCCCCACAACAAAGAATTACTGGCCTGCGGTGTCAGTAGGTTAAGAAACCCTAACTAAAAGCTAGTGAAGCAAATACGGGGAGGCGAGCTGGTAAAGGAGGGACTGGGGGCACTGCAATGCCGAGGAAACTCTAGGTAGTATTTTATCAAGTCAAAGGTCACTAGGAGAAGTAAATGTGATGATGATTTTCTGGCTGTGAGGGAAGCAGCCTGTGTCTTAGGGCCACTAATTTTGTAGAAGGGGTACAGTGGTTTTCATGCTTCTCGTCCGGGGACTCCTTCATGTGCTTAAAAAGTATTGAGGGCCCTAAATTCATTTTAAAGTAACAATAATAAACTCACTACATATTAACACAGAAACCCGTTTTATGAAAATAACTACATTTTCCAAAAAAAAATTATGAGGAGAGCAGCGTTTTAAATGTTGGCACATCTCTGTACCGTCTGCCTTAATAGAAGACAGCTGATTTCGCATATCCGCTTCCGCATTTAGTCCATGGCGGCATCACACATCGTGTAGCCTCTGGAAACTCCCCTAGCGACTCAGAACTAGAGTAAAAAAGACAAATTATATTAAGTACATCCTTAGAAAGTTTCAAGAAGTTTTGACCTTGGGGAGCCCTGCAAGGGGCTCAAGCTCCTCTTCAGGGGACCCTGGCCCACACTTTGAAGAACAGCTGCTCTACAACTAGGGGTCAGTGAACCTGAATGGGAAGAAAGGTACATCTTTATTTTGCTCAATCTCTAACTGGAATTTAGTGCTGCCTCCACTTATGGACAGAGGCCTCAAACTACAGTGGTGCTAGTGCTATGTATGATTTTGTCACCGGTAGAAGTCACAGGTATTTTCAGATCACATTACAGTTTTGCAGATACCTCAAATATTACTTCTCATCTGTTCTTTGAAATTGGCGTCGCTTTAGCACCAGACCTTGTCATTTAACACCCTCAAAGGAAAGTACATATACTACCAAACCCTAAATATGTCCTTTAAATATTTTTGATAAATGTATTTCACTCTAATTGCTTTCCTTTGTAATCCTGTGTGTTTTATTTTACCTATTTAAAAACATTCTGGGGCATGTGGCTGGATGGCTCAGTCGATTAACTGTCCAACTCTTGATTTTGGCTCAGGTCACGATCTCAGGGTGGTGAGATCAAGCCCAAGGCCACGTTCTGTGCTCAGCGCAGAGTCTGGTTAAGATTTTCTCTCTCCCGGGGTGCCTGGGTGGCTCAGTGGATTAAGCTGCTGCCTTTGGCTCAGGCCATGATCCCAGGGTCCTGGGATCGAGCCCCGCATCGGGCTCTCTGCTCCGCAGGGAGCCTGCTTCCTTCTCTCTCTCTGCCTGCCTCTCTGCCTACTTGTGATCTCTCTCTCTGTCAAGTAAATAAATAAAATCTTTAAAAAAAAAAAAAAAAGATTTTCTCTCTCCCGGGTGCCTGGGTGGCTCAGTCGTTAAGCGTCGCCTTCGGCTCAGGTCATGATCCCAGGGTCCTGGGATCAAGCCCACATCGGGCTCCCTGCCTGGCGGGAAGCCTGCTTCTCCCTCTCCCATCCCCCTGCTTGTGTTTCCTCTCTCGCTGTCTCTGTCTCTGTCTCTGCCAAATAAATAAATAAAATCTTTAAAAAAAAAAAAATTCTCTCCCTCCGCCCTTCCAGCCCCGCTTGCATGCACACGCGCACACACTGTATCTCTCTGTCAAATAAATGAATCTTTTTTTTAAAGTAAAAGTAAAAACATTCTGAGAAGGGGTCCGTGGGCTTCTGTAGACTGCCAAAGAGGTCGTCAGTACAAAAAAATCCTTCAGAGACCCTGCCCTAGAAAGTTACAGAGCCAGAGTGAGGTTACTAGGCGGTTTTGGGGAATTGATCTGGCCCTAAAGCAACCTGAAATGTGGGAGTGTTCCAGGAAAGCACGTTCCAATGCCATGTTGTCAGCCTGTATCCTGCCCACCTCTGTACACAAAGCTGCAGCTTTGAGGCATCACAGTAAACAGTGTTCAGAGTGCGCATTCTCAGTTTTCAAGACAGTTGAGCACCCTGTAATGTATATTTTAGAAAGGGTGCCGGGGTGCCCTGGTGGCTCTGTTGATTAAGCAGCCGACTGTTGATTTTGGCTTAGGTCATGGTCTCAGGGTCCTGGCATTAATAAGCCCCACATCACACTCCACACTCAGCATGGAGTCTGCTTGAGGATTCTTTCTCTCTCTCCCTCTGCCCTTCCTTGCTGCTCACATTTTCTCCTCTCTCTCAAATAAAAAAATCTTTAAAAAGAAAAAAAAGGAAAGGGTGCTGTCGTTCACATAATAAACTCATCTTCTCAGCAAACTCAGCTACCCCAAATGTTCTAGATAGCCAGGGCTTTCCTGCCACTTGTTACAAGTTAATAGAGCTTCCTAAATATTCCCGGGCAGGCAGAGAAACAGGCCAAAATGATTGCTTCTGAGAAGGGGCACGGGGTGGATGGGAGACATTTTGTTGGTTGATTGACTCTTTAATTTTAGCAGTTATACATGTGTGTAATTTGAGGTACGAAAAGTTCGGTATAAGGGTGTGTGGGCGGCTTAGTTGGTTAAGCATCTGCCTTTGGCTGAGTTCATGATTTCAGGGTCTTGGGATCAAGCCCTGAGTCAGGCTGCCTGCTCAGCAGGAAGTTTGCTTCTTCCTCTTCCCCTGTCCCCCACCCCACTCGTGCTGTCTTTCTGTCTCGAATAAGTAAGTAAAATCTTAAAGATTTTTTTTTAATATTTTATTTATTTGACAGAGAGAAATCACAACCAGGCAGAGAGGCAGGCAGAGAGAGAGGAGGAAGCAGGCTCCCTGTGGAGCAGAGAGCCCGATGTGGGGCTCGATCCCAGGACCCTGGGATCATGACCCGAGCCGAAGGCAGAGGCTTTAACCCACTGAGCCACCCAGGTGCCCCAAATCTTAAAGATTTTAAGTAGCTGGTTAGAAAAAGCTGTCCCCTTTCCCGTAACACTTCGATCCCCAGACCTTAGGCACTCGTAACTCATTTGTCGACTATTGCTAGTAGTATGTCCTTATCTCTAAACAACAGGCACAGAGTGCCTTCTCTGCTCGTTTCCTACAGTGGACTATGAACACCTGGCACCCACTCCCACCCCCAGCACCCATGCATACTTGCCGTCCCCTCTCCTGTGCTCAGGAGGCAGTTAGATCACACGTGTGGCCAGCCAGCAGTCAGTATTTATACATACCGACCCTTCCCCTGGTTATCTGCGCCTGTTCTTCATCCAGTTCAAACATACCTGGTGTTCTGGGCTCGGGGCCCTCATGGCCTGGTGCATAGCTGTTATCCTGGGGACCTCCCCTTAACTTCACCCAGAGTCCTTGTGTCCTGGATTCTCCATCTCTGTTTCCTGTTCCTCCTATGGGGAGAGAGAGGTAGAGTACTTCTTCCAGGTAGCTTCCTGGAAAAGGATCTGTGGCAGTTGAAGTGTTTGAGATCTTGCTTGTCTTAAAATGTCCTTAATCTACCCTCAAACCTAATCACTAGTTACAGAATTCTAGACTGGAATTCCATTTCCTTCATAATTTCACAAACATCATTCTACTGTCCTTTTTGAAAACTTACCTGATTCTTAATGCTTTCTGTATGTGACCTTCTTTTTTTTTTTAACGATTTTTATTTATGTATTTGACAGACAGAGATCACAAGTAGGCAGAGAGGCAGGCAGAGAGAGAGGAAGGGAAGCAGGCCTCCCGCTGAGCAGAGAGCCCGGTGCGGGGCTCGGTCGCAGGACCCCGGGATCATGACCTGAGCTGAAGGCAGAGGCTTTAACCCACTGAGCCAGCCAGGTACCCCTATATGTGACCTTTTTAAATTGCTTGTTCCTTTTCTAAAATTTAAAGGATCTCTTTTGCACACTGTCATGGACACATTCACAATATTGTATCTCAGTTTGGGGCAGTTTTTATTCACGGTGCTAGGCTGTTTGTGGGGGCCTATCTGGAAAATCAAGCCATCCAATTTTGAGAAGTATTTATTGAACACTAAGTGCCAGATGCTATTGTAAGCCTTTTCTGCATTTTAATTATTTAATTCTTACAACAACCTTATGAAGTAAGTACTGTTGTTATCCCTGTGTTCAGATGAGTTAGAGGTACAGAGAGGTTAAGAAGCCTGCTCAAGGTAACACAGCAAGTTAATGGCAGCCAGGATTCACATCCAAACAGTAGCTCTAGAGCATATTTTAAACTTAACTACCTTGTGTGCAATGCTAATGCTTTGTAAATTGTGTAGATAACTAAGTCCCCAACTTTGTTAGAGATGTCCCCACCTTCCTTAATGGACCTGTTGTCTTAACTTCACCAACTTATATCATAGCTCTTTTTTCCACGTAAACCTTCCCAAAGATGTCCTTAGACTTGGGGGGAGGGATTTCTTTTTAACTGTTTACCTCAAATAAAATACCATTAGCTGAGAATTTGTTGGTATTAAAATAATTGCATAAAACTTGATTTTCATTACATGAAAGTATTGTAAATTGACCACTTACCAGAAAATAGAGAATGCAAGTGATAAAGCATCGATATTCCTCTTTTCCCCTTCCTTAAGAATTGAGGGAGTGGGGGCGCCTGAGTGGCTCAGTGGGTTAAAGCCTCTGCCTTCAGCTTAGGTCATGATCTCAGGATCCTGGGATCGAGCCCCGCATCAGGTTCTCTGCTCAGTGGGGAGCCTGCTTCCCTTCCTCTCTCTCTGCCTGCCTCTGCCTGTTTGTGATCTCGGTCAAATAAATAAAATCTTTTTTAAAAAGTTAAAAAAATTGAGGGAGTGTTTTTAAATCATAAAAGTTTAGGGGCACCTAAGGGGCTCAGTCGGTTAAGCGTCTGCCTTCAGCTCGGGTCATGAGCCCAGAGTCCTGGGAAGAGTCCTGGGATTGAGTCCTACATCGGGCTCCCTGCTCAGTGAGGAGTCTGCTTCTCCCTCTGCCCCTCGTCCTGCTCATGCTCTCTCTCTCTCTCTCTCTCTCTCTTAAATAAATAAATAAATCTTTGGAAAAATAAAAGTTTACATAAGGGTTTTAGAGGAATTTAGATTTTCTTTACTAGGCAGTCATCTTCATTTTTATAAAACTGACATCACTGTTTCTACCTCAAGTTAAAATTTGACTGACCTATTCTGTGGCTGACCTGAGTCATACCAGGTCACTGAAACCCAAAATAAGTATGTTCTAAGTGTTGGGTAACCATTATAACCTATTTAGAGCCAAGATCCAATTAAGACACATTGACTTCTTTTCTCCATCACTGAGATGGTGGACACGTTCATCAGTAGTGTCCTGATGTGCTCACCAGCTCTCCGCACAGGGAGGGATGCCAGCAAGATGTACAGAAGTAAATTCAGTGAATCTCAACAGTCAAGAGTTAGGACTATTGTTCTGTATGTCAGCCCATGCACTGGTAACTTTTTTTTTTTTTGCAGTATGTATTTTGTGATTTGATTTGGCCCATGGTTTGTCTGAATGCAGGCAATTACACTTGTAATAAGGGTTCTGCTGTCCAGTTTTTCTCCATCCTGAGGAATGTCAGAAGGCGGGTGTTCTGCATCTGAAGGAAACATGAAAAATAAAAATGGGAACACCTGAAGAATGCCTTTACTTACATTAATCAAGGGGCAGCTGCTGCCGTTGGTGATGAGGGCCTGCTCTGCGCTGAGCTGAGCGGGCCATGTGGGCCTCAGAACAGGAATTAAGTCAGGCTATGAGTGATGCTGCCTCTGTGGTTAGAGGGAAAGACCAGGTTAGGAGTATAATAAAATGTACCGGCTCGGGTAAAATTATAAAGGAAATTTTGCCCTTTGAGTTTGGGATGAGGGAAATGACCTGTAAATCGCTAGTATCTGTGCACTATGGAAAAGATTTGGACACTGTATTTTCCCCTGTCTCCCCCTTGTAAGAGTGATTTTCCTTGAGGAATTTCTCTGTGTATCCACTAATAGAGAGACAGAAAGAGAGTCACAAATTAAAATCATTTGATGGTAAGTGTGTGTGCCTTCAACTATCTGCTTCCCTTTGTAGAACTACCTAAGTCAGGAAAATCATTCAGGTGAAGTCTCTGCATTTTGATCTTAACAGATTTCACTCTTACAGATGGACAGCCAGTTAACAACTTGAAATGAGGGTGGTGATGGTTTTCAAAATGAAATAATGTTTGATGTAACTTGGAGTTTTCTCTCTGAACTTTGGCCACACTGTAGAAAAGCTAGGAGGAGGGAAGCAGCTCTTTCAAGCACAGAATTACACACGGGGGAAAAAATTAATCTAAATACTGAGGGAGAAGCCTGTGTTCTCTTGCATGATATTTAGCAGCAAGAGCAAGGAGAGGGATGTTTCTTTCTTTGTGTAATGTGCAGTAGTTACAATAAACACAAGATTTCCAAATCTCAGAGGACTCTCTTGACAGTTGCTTGATAACAGCTTTTTTCATTCCATAGTTTTGACAGTTTGTGTGTGTTGCCATATCTAGTGTAAACTAAAACATCACTGTCATTCTGTTTTTCTTTTGTATGTGGCTTTTTTTTTTCATCTTTAGGATAATGAAAAAGATGGGCTTTTCACTTGTAGACTAGAGTGAGGCAAGTTGTGTGTGGAGATTAGCATGTGTTTATGAGTTTTGAAAGATTCAAGTTGACAGCAGAACACTGCTTTAAATAATTTTCTTCTCCATACTGCTTCAGTAAAAGTATAAGTGGGATGTGTAAGTTTTTCTCTTAATCTTTTGATAAATAGCAAATCTAAGGCATCTGTGTGGGTACCTATATTATTTATCTGTGGTTATTGAAAATGAATGACTACAGTAAACATCTTTAGCACTCCTGGCTGTGCAGCCTTTGAGAAATGGGAAGCGTTGCGCTCCTTGTCACTCACCCCATTTCGTCCTGGTGCACCTTGGTGCTTTTCAGTCCCTCATTTGAAAAATCCCCCGTCCCACCCACTTCTGCCAGATTCATAGCTGCATGGCCACCGAGTTGTTTCTGTATCCAGTCTTCCCGTTTTCTAGAGCAACTCTAGAAACTAAATTGCATCGACAATGTTTTCGAGGCTGCAGGGGAGTTGACAGGCCAGGAGCACAAGTCAGGGTCACAGCAGTCTTGACTCCTCAGGTGGAAACTGAGCTTTTGCACGTTCCAGAAGGGTCCTGTGGAATATATCCTGGGAGACCTTCCCCCTCTCCAGCCCCAGTAACCTTGGATTTACAGAAATCTCAGTGAGGTTATTTTGCCATCAAACCAAATTTGCTGTAGCGTAGCAAAGCTCCCAATGCCGTCATCTGGCATGTTACAGACAAATTCCAATTACTTTTCTACTTCGAGCTATTGTTAAACACTACAAGCTAGCTGACAGTAAAATTATAAATACAGGTGTTGTCACACTACACTATAATCAGAATTTTAATTTGAATTTTCATTCGTAAAGCCTTTTTTTTTAACATGAAAATGGGAATAGAATTAGTTTTATTGACAGTAAAAAGACATTTTGAAAGCTTTCTAAATCATTACCTGTATTTAGCTGGAGGAAAAATTGTATATGTCCATGTAAAAAGCAGAGTTTTATTATCACATATTTACTCATTATATTTGGTGGTAAATAAAACGGGGAAGACATGTTTGACACATGATTGACGGAACTCACTGGGTTTTTGCTTCATTAGAACAATAGACAGACATAAATATATATTTTGCTTTTGTTTTGTTCTGCTAGTGCTAATGCAGACCTGTAGTTGAAATCTTCTTCTAGCAAATTAAGTACAGCCTGTTGGGAGTCTGCATGCAATGCTCAACTTTTCATTTGGCAATTTTCTCTTCTTACCCAGATTCATCATCTGTGGCGCTTTTTCCCCCTTGCGTGGTGGTTGGAGTGGGTTCCCCCTTCTCAAGTCCCTTTTTTTCCCTCAAGGCATTTAGTGTCGTGTCTGCCAGATTTCAGTGATGAGCAGCGAATTGCTTTTAAAGTGGGCATTATGCCAGTTCAGCAGCACAATGGAAAACCAATCTTCCACCATTCTACTTTTGATGCTGTTATTGTAGCATTTTAGATAACTGCTGCCACAGGGGAAAAAAAAGGGTGGGGGGAGATGTGCTCAATTGCTACCAGTTAGTCAAGTTAAATCCAGAGGAGCATTAAAATTACTCTGAAAACTGTTTGTCAGAGGTCATGTGCCGTCTGTGGCTGCCGCACATAAGACGGATGTTCTGTTCTGGTGGCTTTTTTCCCTTTCTTATTACTGTAACTGACCAGCTCTCTAAATAGCCCTTCACTACCTGTTTACTTATTGTCTTCACCTCCCTGTTGAAAAAATGTGTCAAACAGAAATGTTGAAAAGTTTCTTTAAAGTGCCGGAAATAGCAGGAGACTGGGTTGTTCGGGGTGCTAGAGTTTGTACAGTGTGAAAGCAGAAAAAAGTGGGGGAGAGCAAGAACGCCATTCTACAGTTTCTATAGCAAGATTACTGTTTTCTTCTTTTTCTCTTCACTTTTCAACCACTGGGTTCACTGTTCTACTTTTTTTTTTAATAGCACAATGGAATTTATCCTCTCTCCATCTCAAGTCCCCCCTCCAATGGCTCTGCTTGTGAATGAAAGCAACTCCCTACGATGGCTGTGGGCCAGATGGCATCTGGATAAGTTGCATCGGGTATCTTTTGGAGTGAGCCATATTTTTAAAATCAGGGCTGATGGACGGACTGTTTCGAGGGTGGCAGGAACACTGCACCATTGCCTCAGGATTTATTTACACTTCAGAAAATACATAAATATCCTGTAATCTGTGCTGAAAATAATTGGGTTGTGATCTCCTGGCATATTGCAGTAGTAATAAAAGCAACTCAGATTTCTGGGATGCCTACCGTCTATTTTATTTGGCTTTTTCCTGTCTCTAATGGATTTTCTCTTTATGTCAATCGTATCTATAATCTCACTGACTTTGCACCTTACAAAGGCCAGCGTTTTTGTCAGTCTGTTTCATTCCTATATCCCCAGGGCTTAGAACGTTGTCTGGTGCATATTAGGCACTCGGTAAATACTTGTTGAATGAGTTAATAATTGGTGCTTCTCTTGTGAGTTCGTGGAGTTGTATTCTCTTTACTTATTGATAGCGATTTTTTAATCCAACTAGAATGCCAAACTGTGACGCTGAAATATAGCCGGCACACTAATTTACCTTCTGATTCCTTAATTCGTCCCCACCCTATCCCAAGTTGTAGTTGACACCCACTTGGGTACTCAGTAAATACTTGTTGAATGAACAAGTGAAGTCCACACACAGGTTATTTACCAATAAGGAATAGAGCTGTTTTGTGGTAGAGATGGGAGTAGCCTAGTGCCGCACATGTCAGTATTGATTAAAGAGTCTACAAATTCTCAGTCTTATATTGGTCCAGAGTTCTTTCCCAGGTATCACACGGGTTTTCTGGGCTTATTTTCAAGCATGGTTCAGATCCCTGTTTTCCTTCAATTTCTACTTTGAGAGCATTTCCGTTTTTCCTAACACATGCAAGAAAGACTCCGGGAATGATGCAGGCAGTATTCAGAACCAGCCCGCTCTCTAGAGCCATCTGAGTGGATCCTTTGCGCACTCTGCAGTGTCAGTGGTCCTTTCTTAACACGGGAAGGCAGCTGCCCTGCATGGTGAGATGTGCACAGGCTAGCAGTGAGACCTCCTTTGGCACCATTCCCCTGTTCTGGGCAATTGGGCTTCAGGCATTCTGTCATTCTGCTGTGTCCTTACCTACCCGCCTTCCCTGCAGAACTCTGCTTCCATCTCTGAAGTGAGAGAAATGCAGGCCTCAAGGCTGACAAGGTCAGAGGCTTCGGAGAATCCAGTGACTTGATCAAGAGCTGTACCTCGGAAGACATGCTGCTTTCCCTTTTTAATCATTGAGTTGTAAGTGTGATGTAGCTTTAAATGGATAGCAACAATTTGCAAATAAGGAAGACCCATTTTGTAATTAAATTTGGACTAAGGGGCGCCTGGGTGGCTCAGTGGGTTAAAGCCTCTGCCTTCGGCTCAGGTCATGATCCCAGGGTCCTGGGATCGAGCCCCGCATCGGGCTCTCTGCTCAGCAGGGAGCCTGCTTCCTGCTCTCTCTCTCTCTGCCTGCCTCTCTGCCTTCTTGTGATCTCTCTCTCTCTCTCTGTCAAATAAATAAATAAATAAAATCTTTAAAAAAAATTTTGGACTAAGCATTAAAAAGTATACATTGAGGATTCTCATAGCAAAAATGCAGAGCAGTGTGGCAATGAGAAGTGTGCATATTAAACGTATAGAAATGGAGGTGGTGAGTTTCTCTAGCTACTGAGAGATTCTCTCAAAGTAATGTCTTTTTTTTTTAAGATTTTATTTATTTATTTGACAGATAAAGATCACAAGTAGGCAGAGAGGTAGGCAGAGAGAGAGGAGGAAGCAGGCTCCCTGACAAGCAGAGAGCCTGATGCGGGGCTCGATCCCAGGACCCTGAGATCATGACCTGAGCCGAAGGCAGAGGCTTTAACCCACTGAGCCACCCAGGCGCCCCAAAGTAATGTCTTAATAAGAAGCCTTTTTTAAAAAGTTTTTAAGTAATCCCTGTACCAAACGTAGGTCTCAAACTCATAACTGCTAGATCAAGAGGTGCACTCTCTGCTGACTGAGCTAGTCAGGTGCCCCAGAAGCCTTTTTTTTTTAAGTAGCAGATATAAGGGGAGCACTTGGGTGGCTCATTCGGTTGACCATCTGCCTTTGGCTCAGGTCATGACCCCAGGGCACTGGGATCGAGTCCCACATTGGGCTCCCTGCTCAGTGGGGAGCCTGCTTCTCCCTCTGCCTGCTGTTCCCCCTGCTTGTGCTTGCTTTCTCTCTCTCTCTCTCTCTGTCAAATAAATAAATAAAATCTTTTTTTAAAAAAAGGAGATACAAGGATTTTCTTAAGTTTTGCCACAGGGGTTGTACATTCATTTGAGAGGAATCTGGAATATGCAGTAGGACATTCCCTGATGTGCTCAGTCCATCTCTACTCTAATATCATTTGATCTTCATCCAAGAAAAGCCAAAGAACGTACTGAAATAAGGATCCCAGTTTTAATTAGAGCAAATTTAAACATCTATGAAGTGGAACATTTTGCCTTACATACCCTAGCATCAACATTTTACACGGGAACAAATGAGGGTGTTCACTGTCGCATCCTGCATCAGCATTTGTTAAAATTCCAAAGATTTGCAGTTGTCTGAGCCAACTGTGGAAAATCTTATATAAGAGTACTGTGAAGAGAACTTGTGTCTTAAAAAAAAAAAAAAGATAAATTGTGCAGGCTGGGGAGTAGGAGAATAAGAGTTTCTCTTCGTGTCCCTTCACAGAGAGGCTTTAGAGGAAAGAGCGTGAACTAGATTCATAACCTTGCAGAAAGCCTCCTGGTCCGGTTTCCTCGTGGGTGTAGTGTCTTCTTTTCAGCTCACTACTGGGTTATTGTTAGGATGAAACAGTAGGGGACACCTGGGTGGCTCAGTTGGTTGATCCTCTGCATTAGACTCAGTCACTATCCCAGCTGGGATCGAGTTCCGTGTTGGGCTCCTTCCTCAGCAGGGAGCCTACTTCTCCCTCTGCCTGCCATTCCCCCTGCTTGTGCGCACATGTGCTCGCGCTCGCTCGCTCGCTCGCTCTCGTGCTCGCTCTCTCTCTCGCATATAAATAAATAAAATCTTTTTTTAAAGGATGAAACAATAGGATATGTACCTTTTGTAATCCTCTCTATAATAGAAATTGGCTATTTTACTAGTGTTTTTCTGTAAAGGTTTGGGTAGTGAATATTTTCAGCTTTGAGAACCAGATGGGCTCCCCTCCCGCTACTCAGCTTCACCATTATAGCCAGAGACGGTGCAGAAGCACATGGGCATGGCTGTGTTCCAGTAAGACTTTATTGACAAAAACAAGGGGCAGTATGGATTTGGCCTTCAGGTCATAGTTTGCTAATCCTTGACCTATAATAATGAAAAGTATAAAACATAAAATACCAAATATTTGTTTACTGCTCCAAGTAAATAACCCCCCATTTTGGAATCAGCACGTGTGGTCAGCGTTTGCCCATCCTTGTAAGGAGGAAGCCTGAAGGGACCATCTCTTTCAAAAGAAAGTCACCTTCAGTAGGTTTTAGTCCAGCCTTCCCAAGTTTTTACGGATTCTGCAGGGAGAATGTCATTGCATCCAGCTTAGGTTTATTGATGGCTTCACTTAAGCCATCTAGTCTCACACAAGCCTCCAGCCTTTTCTCTAAGAAGTGTTCCTTCCTCAGGACAGTCACTTCCCACGGAGCCTTGATGTTAGTTGTGGTAGAGGACGGAGGCCAGCTAATATTAGAGCAGCTAAGTAGGGTAGAAGAGCTGCTGTCCATTACCTTCCCTGGACAGTCCTCGAGCCTTTGGAAGAGTTGCCAAAGAGAGACAGTGGCTATCCTGGTGATTAATTACTTAAGGCTTCAAGACAATGTGGTCAGTGCTATGGAAACTGGTGGAGAATCCTATTTAAAGAGTCTCACTGTGATATATCTTGGAATTAGGAATCCCCCCACAGTCTTCAGGTTTCCAAAGACAAAATCACATTAGCTTAATGGAAGAACTCATCCCAGAGAGATTACAGTGTATCAGTTCATAGAATTTAAGAAGATACAGGTTACTAATCCTGGTACCCTGACAACACTGGCATTTCAGGTTTCATAATTGGTTCTCTAAGTGGCTGGACTTCTTTAATATTTATATTGTATCTGATGGGTCAGAAATCCAAAACCACATCTATTTTCCATAAACATTAAATCCAGAGCAGCTGAAAAATGTATCTGGTACAGAATTTGCCTTCCTATATTTTCCTTGGGTGATGAGTTTGATGGCAAGCAGTCATTTCAAAGTCTGCCTTTGACTTCCTCTGCTTCCTCTCCGATTTCTTAAGGCCTTAGATTTCCACCATCTCTTAGATGTTGCACGCTGAATCTGTGGGCTTTTTTGTAATAGCATATTACAGCATGTGTTGCATAATACATATCCCAACAAGTTGGCAAATAATATATTTATTCCTGTTTTCCTGTATTCCCACCATTTATCCAGGGCCATGGCCCTCTCTGCTGGGCAGTTTCTAAGATGGCACCCAGTGATCCATGCCCGTTAGTTTCACTCTTACACAGTAATCCTTTTCCCTTGAGTGTGGGCTGGACTGAGTGACAAAAGGGATGGAATGTTACTTCTGAGATTAGGGTTACAAAAGATTGTGACTTCCGTCCTGAATGTGCTCTCTCG